>NC_086453.1:203028076-203110576 GCF_028390025.1 Pseudophryne corroboree | reverse complement strand
TGTCCGTATTCTTGCGATCACTTTTCTCGCTGGCGGCATCCGCCGCGCATGCGCATTTCCGACCCGTTCGCACTGCAGCAAAGAACCTCTCCGTGCGAACGGGTCGGAATGACCCCTTAAGTTCTTTCCAATTCCTTTCCCTAAAGACCTATAATCTTCATTTGCTTCAAAACCCACTTCAATCTTAGCTCTCTGGACAATGGCCCTCCTTACCTCCTGTCTGCTCTCTTCTTGTCTTCTTGGAAGCTTTCCTTTGTTCAAGTTGTGTTTTCTTATGCGTTTTTTTTCCATTTTTATTTCTTAATGTTTCATTATTATGGTGCTGTTGTTTCTCTTGCCTCTTACTATTTCTATTTGTAGTTTGTTGATTGCATGACAATATGAAATCTTTGGCGCCTTATAAACTATGATGATTGGTGATAATGATGACGATGACAAATGGTTTTTTTTATAGTACAGTGACTGGTAACAGCTTTTGTTTGCAATTATCTGCCATCTGAACTGTAGTATATGCTGGAACTGATCCAGCTCCCTGGCCCAGTGGGGAACTGACGTGTGTTTTTGACAGATGAATTTGTGAAATACATGGTCCTAATGCTAAATATGGCCCTGGTTAGAGTGTAGCCTCAAAGTCACTAGACAATGTATAATATAAATAACCATATGCTTTATTAAAAAAACATCAATGTAAAGTTTCTTCCTTCTATACCCAGATTATGAGGGTCCAGCAAAATCTAACCCAAAGTATCTACATTACAAATACAATTTTTTTGTTGCTTTTAAAAAACAAAAATACAAAATCTACGTTCCTTTCTCCCTTTATAGATTCACGACCTTCTATCTACAATGGGAAACCAGTGGAGTTTTTGGTTTGGGTCTTCAGTTCTTTCGGTGGCAGAACTAGCCGAGCTGGTATTTGATGTTGCAGCCATGTTGATGATAATTGGATATTCAAAATATGGAAAGAAAAGGGGAGACTACCCCGACAATGCTCCACCATATGTCATCAGCGTAGACGGTATATCAGATCTTGATGAAAGATCCATATCCACAGTAGGACTTCAGTCACAGGCTGATAATCCTCTGCCAACACAAGACCCAGACAGACACAACTATCCAGAGGACAAAGTAGACTCAAAACCAACTTAAATGTAGACATGCAATCATTGGAGAGAGAAGGGGATGTCTGGCAATGGAGACAGGACCAAAAGGTTTCAGTACACCCCTGGTTGATAGACAGATAAATAAAAAAAATCCCTTATTATTAATGATGCAATTGTAATCTTTAAATAATTTATGAACAGAATGATAACTATGCAGTTGTATTGTATAGAAATGATTGGCAAATATGTTCTATATAGGGGTTATTATTAACTAAGTGAAGCACAATGAGCAGAACAAATCAATGTTCTCTTAGCATGCCAAGTTACTGATGGGTGTTGCTGGGTAACTGATGGGTGTCGCAATAAACAAGGTTTGAGGTTACCGAGAGGTTGTAGAAAAGACGATCATATGTATAATCTGCAATCCATAAAACTGTCCCTCTAATAAGGGGCATAGAGACTGATTTAGATTGAATATTTGTACTTTGGAGGGTACAAACTTAAAATAAAATCATGTAAAAATGTGGATGAAAACTTCTGTTTTAATGCAATCATGTAAACTGAAACCAGGGAACCCAGTCCAACAGATAGAGCCAATGCAGATTGCCTATCTGTATCTGTTTTTTTGTGAACACACTACAATAAAGACTTTCTGTTCTGTTTATTCCAGATAATGGAAGTACACAATGACACCCACAGCATAGGGGGAGCCCAGAATGCCTAAGTTATATGTTTTGAAATGTTACTATATATAAGCAGGTGGGCAATAGACTTATAAAGAAAAAACTGACCTTCTCCACATTTCGCAATATCAATATACTGTGTCTCTTCCAGAAAGAAACTCTTCACGTTTTGTCCTTGGCATGGTTCCTACTTCCTAAGCTATAAAATCATAAGCATGACATCTCCTCAGCAATTTCTTTCCCACCAGGAACCAGAACTGACTAGTCCAACAACATTTTTGGAGGTAGTTTAATGGAGTTAAAAGTCAACTAGCTCTTTAGTTCTAACGTTTTTCTAAGGTATTAATGATGTTCCTAAACACGCACTACTAAGAAACCATAAACAAGCCCTAAAGGAACTTTGATTTAATTTGACTGAAACTGTAGATGTTATCTTCTAATCTGCAAATTTTTTTTTTTTTTTAACAATCCACCTCTGTACATTTTTTAAGAGTTAAATGTGCAAAATAGACATTGATGGTCCCCTAGTAGGGGGTATGAAACTAGTACCTTATTGATCTTTGGGAAGCCAGACTTACGCATTTCACTGTCTACACCTGGCCCACTTCAGCACATCATATGCACAATATTAAAGATCTTGAACTGGTTAGTGAAAATAACACTTTATGCAAGTCAGTTCAATCTGCTAACGTTTGTCAGATGTCACAATTTATGGGGCCAGATGTAAACAAAGGACTTCACCCCTTTACAATCAGTATTAATTAGGTACTTATTGGATATACTCTACTAGACCCACTGATACACCAAGTGGATTTTAGTTGCAAAATAAACCATTTGAACCCCTAGAAACATGCCACACAAATGACCTTAACCCTCAAACATTTACGTGCACCTGCAGGCGGGGTTAAGCATCTAATGTGTGAAAGATACTGACAAACATTTTTGAAAATTGGTGTACAGATAATAAAGGTACTGCGACCAGCACCAGCCAATCATATTGCTTTCATTTTGTAAATGGCACTATATTAATTCCCTAGGCTTACTATACTGTTATACCTGGGCTGTTAGGATGAATAGTATTTATAACAGACACATAATTATCTGACAACATTTGGCTCCAACAAAGAAGCAAAAATAATTACACAATAAAATAACTAACCTAGATATCTGCTTTCAAAATGGATGTAATCAGCAGCAGCTCCTACCTAGATGAGGGGGGAGGGCTAGCCTTGTTCTCTCCTCCTGGTTGGGGACCACTGGCTGTGGGACTGCACACCAGTGACGCATACCCTCCAACTGTACCTTTTTGGCAGGTACAGTACCTTTTAAATTAAAAGTATAGGAAAAGGGGTGTATAGGAAAAGGGGTGTGGCCATGCCCCCTTTACCCGTGACCATGCTCCCTTTTCTAATTTGTACAGATTTTTATGTGTAAAATGTTGGAGGGTATGGTGACGGTAAAACTGCATGCTCGATACCCCCAGCTTCTATGGACTGCATCAGCTGCAGCCCATAGAAGCCAGCTAGTGCTGCCCGAAAGTGGATGCCGTCAAGATCCCGCCGGATGGAATCCCGGCGGTCAGAATACCGACACCGGAATCCCGACCGGCACAATCCTGACATATTCTTCCTCTGTGGGTGTCCACGACACTCATAGAGGGAGAATAAATGAGTGTGCCCGCAAGGGGCTGCATTGCGCTCGCCCCCCTGTTGGGATTGTGCCGGTCGGGATTCTGGAGTCTGGATTCCGACTGCCGGGATCCCATCCAGCGGGATTTAGTACTGATCCCCCTGAAAGGCAGGAAGTGACTTCCCACAGGAAGCCAGTTCTCTGCTAATCACAGAGAAAACACCTCTCCCTATGGGACTGCATGTCCTGTGGGTGAGTGTCAGATAGGACTTCCAATAGAAAGTCACTGCTAATCACAGTGTAGCAAGTGCAGCCAGTGCAGTCATGGACTGCATCTGGCTCACTGACATGAGCTGAGGTGGTGGGTTTTACAGGGGGGATAAGGGGAGGTCTGCAGCCCATAGGTAAAATCTGCCACTGGATGTAATTACCATTTAGAAGGGTGTATTCAATTTTAAATTTAAATTAAATACTCCCATACTGTATATGAAGGATGATAATTACTTGTAAGTTTACAAAAACTCATCTGTGTCATTATCAAATGTGTGAACTGAACATTTAAATGAAAAGAAACACTTTGGTGGTGCTACTATGTATATAAACTCACTGCATCTCGTTTAACTCTACTTACCCTATTACACCAGTCTTGATCTGTTGTATCTACATATGTACATATGTCAGTGACGTGCGGTGGGGTGAGGCAGAGCCTTTCCTGTCATACTAATGTTTACGCCAGAGTTTTGACTAAATGAAGTATATGAAAAATATATAAAAAATATCTTCTTTGTATTATTCTAATATTTTTTATGGCTCAAACTCTGGAGTGAAAAGTCTATGGCAGGGGAGGCAGTGCCTCTCCTGCCCATCTTTTCCGCACATCTCTGATCAAAACTCACCAAATTTCCAGCAGTATATACTGCTGCACCTGTGTATAATGCCCACATGCACGCTTTCGCTCATATATTGTGTGTAAACCTGGCCCTGGTACTAGCCAGTGCCTCCTGAGCCATTTACCTCACCGCAGGTCCATGATAGATGGATGCATGTATGTATGTATGTATGTACAGTGTATTGACAGTTTAAAGATTAAGATGGGGAACAGTGTATCCATATAAAAAGGGTGGTTGGTAGGAGTTTACCCCTATAGTAATAGTTGACCTGTAGCTTCATGCTTTTAGTCAGTCGAGAACTACTTGTTGCTTTCACATATCTTTATAATTTCCATCTGGTGGTCGTGGTGGTGGGGGGGTTACATTATAGGTTATATAATTATGTCTCTGTGGAAAAGTATACTGTACCTTTCTTTTTAAAATGACAGTATGTATGCTGTCACTCTCATTTGTATAGCATAATACACTGCATTACTGTGGAGGTGCCGACAGAATATTATGTTGACACGCAATTTTGGAAGAAATTGGTTGCAGAATGCATTGTGTTCAGGAAGAGTGAATTAATGAAAAACCAACCTATGTTCTGTATAACATTGTTTTTCACCCAGCAGTAACCATGACAAAATAGGCAACACAACGTGAGGATGGATGCAGCCCTTAGATCATTTTGGAGACACCAATCTAGAGAACTCATTATAGTTACCTTTATCAGTTTCCCTTGAGGATGCATTATTATTATTATTATTATTATTATTATCCGTTCTTTATATCGCGCCACAAGGGATCCACAGCGCCCAATTACAGAGTACATAAATGAAAAATCAAAACGGGACAATAGTGACCTACAGTTGAGGACAATATTTTCCCATTAAGCTGTTCTCTGTTTGAGTTGCAAGATTGCCAGCAAAATGACACTTTCAGATGGGCATTGCTGGCTATAGGCAATGACTGTATTGATATTTAAAAAAAAAAAATCTATTTAAATAAGGACATTTACGTAAAGAATAAATCTGAATCCTTTTCATTTTCAGATATTTCTAGATTATCAGGTAATTTTATGTACGAGCAGCCATCTACTGTAGTCCTCTAACCCCACACAACAGACCAACCATACTGTAGCACTGTAACAAGATGCTGCTGAATGGTGCCTCACTACTAGCATCCTCTCACCAAGTCATGGCCAGGCATTATCTGCACTCCTCAGTCTGCCATCTGGCACACAGATATGTATTTACCATCAAATTATATTGATTGTAATCTTATATTTTACAGTGCCTTGCTAAAGTATTCACCCCCCTTGGCTTTTTACCTATTTTGTTACATTACAACCTGAAATGTATTTTTTTTTTATCTGAATTCTGTGTGATGGATATGCACAAAATAAGTTGGTGAAGTGAAATGAGAAAAATGTGTATAAAAAAATAATTTTTATAAATAAAAATGTGAAAATTGGCATGTGCATTTGTATTCACCCCCTTTGCTATGAAGCCCATCCAAAGTTCTGGTGCAACCAATTACCTACAGAAGTCACATAATTAGTGAAATGAAGTTCACCTGTGTGCAATCTAAGTGTCACATGATCTGTCAGTATAAACACACATTTTCTGAAAGGCCCCAGAGGCTGCAACACCACTAAGCAAGAGGCATCACACCATGAAGACCAAGGAGCTCTCCAAACAACTCAGGGACAAAGTTGTGAGAAGTACAAGTCAGGGTTGGGTTATAAAAAAAAATATCTAAATCTTTGATGATCCCTCGGAGCACCATCAAATCCATCATCTTCAAATGGAAAGAACATGGTACCACAACAAACCTGTCAAAAGAGGGCCAGCCACCAAAACCCACAGGCCGGGCAAAGAGGGCATTAATCAGAGAGGCAACACAGAGACCAAAGGTAACCCTGAAGGAGATGCAGAGTTCCACATCAGAGACTGGTGTATCTATGCATGTGACCACAATAAGCTGTACACTCCATAGAGCTGGGCTTTTTGGAACAGTGGCCAGAAAAAAAGCCATTACTTAGTGTTAAGAATAAGAAGGCAGGTTTTCAGTTTGCCAAAAGGCATGTGGACGACACCCCAAATGTATGGAGGAAGGTGATCTGGTCAGATGAGACTAAAATTGAACTTTTCGGCCACCAAGGAAAACGCTGTGACTGGCGCAAACCCAACACATCCCATCACCCCAGAACACCATCCCCACAGTGAAACATGGTGGTGGCAGCATCATGCTGTGGGGATGTTTTTCAGCAGCAGGGACTGGGAAACTGTTTCTAGTCGAGGGAAAGATGGATGGTGCTAAATACAGGGATATTCTTGGGCAAAACCTGTTTCAGTCTGCCTGTGATTTGAGACTGGAATGGAGGTTCACCTTCCAGCAGGACAATGACCCGAAGCATACTGCTAAAACAACACTCGAGTGGTTTAAGGGGAATCATTTAAATGTGTTGGAATGGCCTAGTCAAAGCCCAGATCTCAATCCAATTGAGAATCTGTGGTCATACTTGAAGATTGCTGTTCAGCAGCAGAAACCATCCAACATGTAGGATCTGGAGCAGTTTTGCCTTGAGGAATGGGCAATAATCCCAGTGGCAAGGTGTGGCAAGCTCATAGAGACTTATCCAAAGCGACTTGCAGCTGTAATTGCCGCAAAAGGTGGCTCTACAAAGTACTGACTTTAGGGAGGTGAATAGTTATGCATGCTGAAGTTTTGTTATTTTGTCCTATTTGTTGTTTGCTTCACAATAAAAAAAAAAAGATATCTTCAAAGCTGTAGCCATGGGCGTGTTTTAATGTGTCACAGGCATTATGGTGTGTGGTATACTATATCACGGGCATTGTGGTATGTGGTATAATGTCTCAGGGGAATTGCAGTGTATGGCATAATGTATAACGGGCATTGCGGTGTGTGTCATAATGTCTCACAGGCATGACGGTGTGTGGCGTACTGTATCACAGGCGTTGTATGTGCTACAATGTCTCAGGGTCATTGCAGTGCGTAGCATAATGTATAACGGGCATTGCGGTGCGTGGCATAATGTGTCACAGGCATTATGGTGTGTGGCATAATGTGTCAGGGGCATTACGGTGTGTGGGATAATGTCTAAAGGCCATTGCAGTATGTGGCATAATGTATACTGGGCATTACTATAAGGAGGAAAACTGACAAATAATGTGAGGGGCAAAGCAACACCCATTTCAGTAAGGCCACGCCTTTTTTTGTGGTGCGAGCGCCTACAGCGTGCGCAGATTCATCGCTTTTCTAGTGGCAATTATGGGTAGGGGGGCGCCAGAGAATGTTTTAGCTTTGGAGAGAAAAATTTCTAGTTATGTCACTGGCACTGGGAGTCTGACAGCATCACACCAAGATCTTGTGACCATCCCAGGCATCTACTGTCGTAATGGGGGGTGGGGGCCCAAAGCATATTGCTGCACCTGGGCCCACCACTCTCTAGTTCCGCCACTGAGGTGACAGCAATCATAAATAAGATTACCGGCCCTGTGGTAAATGCAGATTATTCCATCTGAGTATGTCCTCCAATGTGAGCAAGTAAGCATCTGTGCACACAAGCATGGGGCTGGTGCAACACTCAAAGTGGGTATCTCAGTCCTCGCTCAGTCAGATGCATGTCTGTACACAGAGCCGGATTAAGGGGGGGGACGGGCAGGGGGTACGTACCCTGGGCCCCACAGTTTTAGAGGGGCCCCCAGCTGGAGTAACTGTCCCAGCTCTGAAGCTCTCCCCATCCTGCCAGCAACAGCAGCAGCATTGTGCTACAGTCAGCACACCATGCTGTGTGCTGGCTGGTCTGTGGTGTTGCAGGGAGGCTGCTGCCGCATAGCCGTAGCAGCAGCAGTTTCTTCTGCCTGTGAGGGTGTGTAGGGGGAAACGATCACACTGATTGCTCCCCCCTCTGGGTTTACCCCTAGCTGAGGGGCCAAAATCTCCCCAAAAAAATACTGATCCCCGTAATTTGCATGTGGGGGCGTGGCCACACCTCCCGCGATTAGGCCATGCCCGAACCCCCAGCGGACACAGTAATCAGATAGGGCCTCCCTGTCTCAAGTGCCCTGGGCCCCCTGAAGTCATAATCCGGCCCTGTGTACACTAGAGGAAGGGCTTATACTAGCATTAGCATAAAGGACTCACAGACACATGCAGGCACAGACTATGGGGGAATTCAAATGTTTGAAAAGTCGGTTGGGTGTCTGTTTTTCCCTGTCTATTAGGTAGGAAAAATCAGACACCCAACTGACTTTTCAAACAATTGAATATCCCCCTATGACTCTATGATTAACACTATGGGTACACTGAGCGGTATATTTAATAATTGTCGGTTTGGGGATTTTGGATGATTTTCCGACAGTTTTGCAAACTGATCAAAACTGCAGATTTGCTAAAGTTCCGTGTTTGAATAAGAAAAATTAATCCATGTCCAATCAATCACCAGCGTGTTTAAACTTGGGCAAAACAAGATTCTAAGTAAATTCAGTCCCCAATGATTAGTTATTCAAGACATAGTAATTAATGTTTTACCCCTCAAGTTATAAGGCGTCAATTCAATAAGGTGCTAGTTGGTGCCTGCAAGCCATTCTTATGGCGTACACACACCGCAAATCAATTCCAAACTCGCATTGCAATTTTTGAAGACATTTACATTTGTTTTGTGTACACACCCCCATGAACAGAAGACAGTACAGAACCTGTGGTACACCCCTACCAATGAATAATTACACAAGTGGAGTGGTATACTATATAATAAAAGGCTAATGTTGCTCCTCACCTCTATTGGGGAATTCAAGTGTTTTGCGCACCAGCAGCCATTAGATGGCACCTGACAGAGCAATTGAAGTGTTGCTCTATTCAGGTCACACAGCTGCCGGTGCTGGCATTACTGTTAGGTTGATCCATTATTTGACTGGCTGGTAAATAGTAAATAACATAATTTGGCCAATAGTTTTCAGATAAATTTCTCTAAAAAGCTCAGTAATGGGTAAAATGATGCGGGACACGTATATGGAGATGTTATACTGAAGTTTTAGTTCTTGCAGCTGGTAACTAAAAAGCATTTTTTTTTCAACTTTTTCAACCATTTTTACAAAATGGTATTAAAATACTGAAAAATCACTTTACAGACATTCTCCTTTGCCCAAAATGCTGGAAAGACTTTCATTTGTTGAAAAACACTTGCTGGCTATCATATCTCCAACATTAATGAAAAGTGTAAAAATCAACCTTTTGGTACCTTTTACACCCTTCTGTATGGTTCTATTATCTCAGTTGGCACTTTTTATCTCAGTTGGCACCACTAGAGAGGTCATTGCCCCTTTATACATAGGCACTGTGGGCGGGCACATCTACCCCAACAAACCCCCCCCCCTTCCACCGCCGCCACCCGCAACCTCCATGACCCACCCAGATCCCACAATCATCAGTCTGTCTGCTGCGCCCAACCCCCCCACCCCACCCCTTGCAGTTGCAGTGCTGCCACTGGCCTGTCTCATAGGTAGCCGTGTAGAGCTGCAGCTTCCGGTCCGTCATCAGGCTCTGCTTCTGTGTCTGCAGCATTTGGGCAGGACGAGGCTGGTGTAAAGCAGCTGCTTCAGGATCAAACGTATGCATAAAAACATACTCACACTTACACACTCTCTCACTCTATCCCCCTCCCCAGCGTAATGTGTAAAACTATCTGACGCAATGTGTAGAACGGGACTCTACCTGACGTAAAGTATAAAAGGGGCTCTACCTTGAGTAATGTGTAAATGGGCTCTACCTGGTGTAATGTGTGAAAGGGGCTCTACCTGGCATAATGTGTAGAAAAGGGACTCTACCTGGAATAATGTGCGACAGGAGCTCTACCTGGAGTAATCTGAAAAGCTACCTGGTGTAATGTGTAAAAGGGGACTCTACCTGGCCTAATGTGTGACAGAGGGCTCTACCTGGAATAATATATAAAAGAGGACTCTACCTGGCGTAATGTGTAAAAGGGAGTCTACCTGGAGTAATGTGTAAAAGGGGACTCTACCTGGTGTAATATGTAAAAGGGGACTCTACCTGATGTTATGTATATAAGGTGGCTCCACCTGGTGTAATGTGTGAAAGGGGTTCTACATGGTGCAATATGTAAAAGGGGGCTCTATCTAGCTTAATGTGTAAAAGGGGACTCTACCTGATGTTATGTATATACGGTGGCTCTACCTGGCATAATGTGTCACAGGGGCTCTACATTGTTAGACAGATTAATTTCTAATAAATATTTATAATGCCAGTGTTAATATATGCTGCGGACGCACAACGTATCTTATTACCATATACGATAAAAGTGCGCTGTACGTCGCAAACACTATATCCCTTAAGAGAAAACAAGCACTCGCACACATTGTCTGAGTTCCAATGCTCATTCATATATATATTTGATATTTAAAAGGCTATGCAAACAATATAACACATTTCCTCCATCTCTGGATCTGCCTCAACACCAACAAACAGCAACTACCAGCAGCAGAATAACAGCAAAACAGAACTTCTTGTCTCTGGGATCAGCTATACACTGTGTATATTGGGGGAGTACATGTCTTCTATTATTGGTCCAGGGGAGGGAACTTTCTCCTTCATGATGGGTTATTGGTCAGTTCACATGCAAGTAATGTCCAACCTTGAAGATGACATCATAGGGGTTGGCCACTGGTTTCCTGGCCACATGCTTTCTTTCAGGAATGTTCTTTGTTCCAATAAGAGTGACTTCAGCTTTCATACATTTAATCATAACTACTCATTGCAATGTGCTACAACTTAACCACTGCCATCAAACCAACACACTCATTAGCTTGATCATTTTGACACCAAGCATGACATATTTATTTTGTTCTGTTCCATTAATACATATACATGATGTTATACTCCATTATATAATGTAAAGCCTTATAATGTCTAGTGCTTGACTTGATTTAAGCTGTTTTGAGGGGTTTTTGAAAAAAAAACACCCAAATCCGACAAAAAATTTTAAGGGAGGTTTTGCCAAAACGCGTCCAAATCCAAAACACGGCAGCGGAACCGAATCCAAAACCAAAACACAAAACCCGAAAAATTTCCGGTGCACATCTCTAGTGTATTAGTTTCGGTTTTGGATCTGTATTAACTTTGTGTTTTGGTGTTGCCAAAACCCACCCTCATGTGATTTGGTTTGTGTTGTTGGTTTTTGATTTGTATCTTTTTCAGTCATTTATAACAGCTAAAATCACATAATATATGCCTTTTTTGTTCCTACAGTATTATTAACCTCAATAACATTCATTTCTAGTAATTTCCAGTCAATCTTGACCACTTCACAGCTCCACAATATTGTTTTCATCCAGTTTAGGCCAAAAGGCTGCACAGAGATAGCTGGCTGACTAAGCTAGGCGACAGTAGAGGGCAGCGCAAACACATGGCAGTCAACTTCAAACATGAAACATCTAGGAAACAGAGTGGCACTGCAGTGGCAGACATGATGACCGTTTAATAAAATATATTAAACCATAAAACGTAACCAAGAATGTTTTCATTAATCAAGAACTAGATCAGAAGGAAGGATTGATTTGTAAGTTAATTAAATTTAATTATTTGATTCCGAAAATTTTAATCAATGGGGGCATTTGGGATGGTAATTATTGAAAATTCTTCTTTCATGGCAGTAATGATCAGAAATCCTTCTTTCATGGCCTATTCTCTTATCAGTTGGTGAAAGAAAGAAGAGCTAGCTTAGAATTTGATGGCCAATAAGAACTCCTTGGCCTATCTAATACATACACGCACTATGGTTAATCTTTTTGACGTGAGCCTATTAAACTACCAGCAGATTTTTGGATAGTGGGAGGAAACGAGTGTGGTATGAGTTGCCGACAGTGGGGCGAGCTCAAATTAGCCCCTTACGGGCTCACTGCGCTCACCGTGCTGCGGGCACGGTGGCACACTATGCACGCCACGCTATCTATTCTCCCTCCAGGGTGGTCATGGACCCCCAAGAGGGAGAAATGGTGTCGGTATGCCGGTTGTCAGGATTCCAGCGCCAGTATACTGTGCGCCGGGATCCCAACAACCAGTATACTGAATACCACCTGGAGGAAACCATAGCTCCAGGAGGAAATCTATGCAAACACAGGGAGAATATACAAACTCCACACAGTTAGCGCCATGGTGTAAATGGAACCCATGACCTCATTGCGGTCAGGCAGTAAAGTTAACCATTACACCATCCATACTGCCCTAGTCAGTCCATTTCATTTAATTGTTTGAATCCAAAAATTTTAATCATTGGGGACGGTAATTGAAGATTTTTCTTCCGTGACCTTTTCTCTTCTCAGTTGCTGGGGAAAAAAGAAAGAAGGATTGATTAGTTAGTTAATTTAATTTGTTTGATTGTCTAGGAAAATTTATGAGGAGGGAGAGGGGGTAGAATGGTCAGCAGCTAATTCATCTGATGGTTAATTGAGGACAATTGTGTCACTGATTCCAAATTCCATCTCAATTATATTTTACCAGAACAGCAATTCCTCATCTATACTGGGAGGTTAAAAACAATATTGGCCTACAAAATGCCATTGTACCCACTATCCACTTAACCACAGATATGTGGACAAGTGTCTAAAATGCAGTTGTGTTTCCACACCAATAAACAGTCGAAATAAATATTTGTGTTAAATTAATGAAACCAACTCTAAATGTTCTGAGTGTTGGGATTGCCAGTTATAATTGGTTGGTGGTGCACCAGGGTACAATAGAATCCTAATGGTAGTCACAATACTAAGAACAAGAAAGTGAATCGATAATCCAGCCTAACGTTGACAGCAGATTCATACATTCGCGGCAAGATTAAGATTAAACTTGCCGCTGTACGTTACTAGCTGTTCGTGCTAATCAGTACCCTAATAGAACATACTGTACAGATATACTAAGTACGGTGATTTGGCATCCAGTTAAAAGCTGTTCGTGCTAATTAGTACACTAGTAGAACATACTGTACAGAGATACTAAGGACGGTGATTTGGCATCTAGGATCTTACAGAGGAGCTTTTATCACTCTCCATTATACATAGAAAGATTAAACTTGCCACTGTACGTTACAAGCTGTTCGTGCTAATTAGTACACTAGTAGAACATAGAGTACAGAGATACTAAGGATGGCAATTTGGCACCCAGGAACTTAGGGAGGAATTTTATCGCTCTCCCTTATACTTAGAAAGATTACAATGGAGAGAGATTAAAGCTCCTCCCTAAATTTGTGGATGCCAAATCACTGTACTTAGTATCTCTGTACAGTATGTTCTACTAGTATACTAATTAGCACAAACAGCTT
The DNA here is from genome assembly GCF_028390025.1 of Pseudophryne corroboree. Classification (NCBI taxonomy): domain Eukaryota; kingdom Metazoa; phylum Chordata; class Amphibia; order Anura; family Myobatrachidae; genus Pseudophryne; species Pseudophryne corroboree. The sequence continues at coordinate 203,096,937 of NC_086453.1, read as the reverse complement.
GTAACGTACAGTGGCAAGTGTAATTTTTCTAAGTATAATGGAGAGAGATAAAAACTCCTCCCTATGTTCCTGGATGTCAAATTACCATGCTTAGCATTTCTGTACAGTATTTCCTATCTAGCCAGAAACCCTGCATCCTGTGCAAGCTAGGCGGACAACTGGAGGGGACCCGATACACGGTTGCTTTCCGTTTCCCTTTCCAGTGTCACATAAACTAGTGGTTGGTCTGCCCCGAAAGCCAAGAGTCTCTAGGACACCCAGAACCAGAGATATCAGTATGCAAAGTGGACCCATTTTCCCATAGACTATAATGGGCCCATTAATTCAGACCCACCATGGGTTCCGACGCTTGCCATGAGCCTTGTGGGGGTCACAGAAACTTGGGGTTGGTACCCTCCAGTAGCTAATTGTCTCCCCTTCCATACCAACTTAGCGATGAAGGCTCCGACCTCCCACGCTGAGAGTCCCAGGTTTGAGTCCCAAAGTGCCAACCTTTTTTTTTTATATATATATGTTCCCGTGACATTCACTTTATTTTTTTTTCTTTGTTATACATTCAATGAAAGGGTGCACACAGGTTTCACATAAATCAAAGTAAATCTGCAGCAGCGATTAATTCTGCTATATACAAATACACAGCGGTAATGAGTATAAATTATTGTATTCCGACGCAACTAACTGAGCAACACAGTACTGTAGATCGTCGCCATTTGTGTATTGTACCTGACCTGAACTCCCTCCCTGTCCACTGCATGACATGTGCAGGCTCCCAGGGGGGAAGGGCGATGGGGGTAGGGAGAGGGGGTGGAAAATACCGTGCTTTTGAAATACAAGTATTAGCGTCCGAGTCCCCTAAGGCATAAACCAATACCAATGGGAAGGAAGTGCCAACCTTTTTTTTATGTGTTCCTGTAACATTCACTTTATTATAATTTTTTTTCTTTGTTATACATTCAATGGAAGGGTGCACACAGGTTTCACATAAATCAGAGTGGGCGGGGGATTTTCCTACATACAGTAGTATACTGTTGCACATGTCTTGTAACCTGATCTGAACTCCCTCCCTGTCTACTGCATGTACTTTGCAGGCTCCCAGGGGGGAAGGGGAAGTGGGATGGGGGTAGGGCGAGGCAGTGGAAAATACTGTGTTCAAAGAAAAGGCATAATCAAAACCATGGGGAACTTTGCGGTGTATCGTTATGTGCATAGACCTCACTTATCCCTATCACCCCTGTGTATTTTAGCTAGGGGATTCCGATACTCCTTCATCATTACCCCGTAGCCTGCAAAACCTATGCCGTTGCTTGCTCCATAGCTGAGTGCTGCCACAATGCAGGGGTTCACGTGCCTTGGACATTTTGTCACTTTGTGATGCAGTGGGGTCCGGTGTATCGTTATGTGCATAGACCTCGCTTATCCCTATCGCCCCTGTGTATTTTAGCTAGGGGATTCTGACGCTCCTTCAGCATTGCCCCGTAGCCTGCAAAATCTGTGCTGTTACTTGCTCCATAGCCAAGTGCCTCCATGGAGCTAGGAGTCACAGGCGGTAGCCATTTCAATTAAGTCTGCCCTGCTATAGAATTGTATGTGTACCGTACGGTGCATAGAACCTTAACAGTAGAAACTCTCCTGCAGCTTTGCCCTGGTTTATGTAAAACTTGTGTTTTGTCAGTTTGCAATGCAATCAAGCCCGATGTAACGTAATGTGCATAGACATCGCTTATCTCTATCGCCCCTGTGTATTTTGGCTAGGGGATTGTGACGCTCCTCTAGCATTGCCCCGTAGCCTGCAAAATTTATGCCATCTCTCACTCCATATCCGAGCGCTGCCTGCCACATGGTGGGGGTTCAGTGATTTGTCATCCAGTAACTTAGGGTGGAGCTTTTATCTCTCTCCATTGTAATCTTTCTAAGTATAATGGAGAGAGATAAAAGCTCATCCCTAAGTTCCTGGATGCCAAATCACTGTCCGTAGTATCTCTGTACAGTATGTTCTACTAGTGTACTAATTAGCACGAGCAGCTTGTAACGTACAGTGGCAGGTTTGATCTTTCTATGTATAATGTAGAGAGATAAAATCTCCCCTGTAAGTTCCTGGTTGCCAAATCACCGTCCTTAGTATCTCTGTATAGTATTTTCTATTAGGGTACTAATTAGCACGAACAGCTAATTAGTACAATAGAACATACTGTACAGAGATACTAAGGACGGTGATTTGGCATCCAGGAACTTAGGGAGGAGCTTTTATCTCTCTCCATAATACATAGAAAGATTAAACTTGCTGCTGTACGTTACTAGCTGTTCGTGCTAATCAGTACCCTAATAGAACATACTGTACAGATATACTAAGTACGGTGATTTGGCATCCAGTTAAAAGCTGTTCGTGCTAATTAGTACACTAGTAGAACATACTGTACAGAGATACTAAGGATGGTGATTTGGCATCTAGGATCTTACAGAGGAGCTTTTATCTCTCTCCATTATACATAGAAAGATTAAACTTGCCACTGTACGTTACAAGCTGTTCGTGCTAATTAGTACTCTAGTAGAACATAGAGTACAGAGATACTAAGGACGGTAATTTGGCACCCAGGAACTTAGAGAGGAGCTTTTATCGCTCTCCATTATACTTAGAAAGATTACAATGGAGAGAGATTAAAGCTCCTCCCTAAGTTCGTGGATGCCAAATCACTGTACTTAGTATCTCTGTACAGTATGTTCTACTAGTGTACTAATTAGCACAAACAGCTTGTAACGTACGGTGGCAAGTGTAATTTTTCTAAGTATAATGGAGAGAGATAAAAACTCCTCCCTATGTTCCTGGATGTCAAATTACCATGCTTAGCATTTCTGTACAGTATTTCCTATCTAGCCAGAAACCCTGCATCCTGTGCAAGCTAGGCGGACAACTGGAGGGGACCCGATACACGGTTGCTTTCCGTTTCCCTTTCCAGTGTCACATAAACTAGTGGTTGGTCTGCCCCGAAAGCCAAGAGTCTCTAGGACACCCATAACCAGAGATATCAGTACGCAAAGTGGACCCATTTTCCCATAGACTATAATGGGCCCATTAATTCAGACCCACCATGTGTTCCGACGCTTGCCATGAGCCTTGTGGGGGTCACAGAAACTTGGGGTTGGTACCCTCCGGTAGCTAATTGTCTCCCCTTCCATACCAACTTAGCGATGAAGGCTCCCACCTCCCACGCTGAGAGTCCAAGTTTGAGTCCCAAAGTGCCAACCTTTTTTTTTTTTATATGTTCCCGTGACATTCACTTTATTTTTTTTTTCTTTGTTATACATTCAATGAAAAGGTGCACACAGGTTTCACATAAATCAAAGTAAATCTGCAGCAGCGATTCATTCTGCTATATACAAATACACAGCGGTAATGAGTATAAATTATTGTATTCCAACGCAACTGAGCAACACAGTACTGTAGATCGTCGGCATTTGTGTATTGTACCTGACCTGAACTCCCTCCCTGTCCACTGCATGACCTGTGCAGGCTCCCAGGGGGGAAGGGCGATGGGGGTAGGGAGAGGCGGTGGAAAATACCGTGCTTTTGAAATACAAGTATTAGCATCCGAGTCCCCTAAGGCATAAACCAACACCAATGGGAAGGAAGTGCCAACCTTTTTTTTATGTGTTCCTGTAACATTCACTTTATTATAATTTTTTTTCTTTGTTATACATTTAATGGAAGGGTGCACACAGGTTTCACATAAATCAGAGTGGGCAGGGGATTTTCCTACATACAGTAGTATACTGTTGCACATGTCTTGTAACCTGATCTGAACTCCCTCCCTGTCTACTGCATGTACTTTGCAGGCTCCCAGGGGGGAAGGGGAAGTGGGATGGGGGTAGGGCGAGGCAGTGGAAAATACTGTGTTCAAAGAAAAGGCATAATCAAAACCATGGGGAACTTTGCGGTGTATCGTTATGTGCATAGACCTCACTTATCCCTATCAGCCCTGTGTATTTTAGCTAAGGGATTCCGATGCTCCTTCAGCATTACCCCGTAGCCTGCAAAACCTATGCCGTTGCTTGCTCCATAGCTGAGTGCTGCCACAATGCAGGGGTTCACGTGCCTTGGACATTTTGTCACTTTGTGATGCAGTGGGGTCCGGTGTATCGTTATGTGCATAGACCTCGCTTATCCCTATCGCCCCTGTGTATTTTAGCTAGGGGATTCTGACGCTCCTTCAGCATTGCCCCGTAGCCTGCAAAATCTGTGCTGTTACTTGCTCCATAGCCAAGTGCCTCCATGGAGCTAGGAGTCACAGGCGGTAGCCATTTCAATTGAGTCTGCCCTGCTATAGAATTGTATGTGTACCGTACGGTGCATAGAACCTTAACAGTAGAAACTCTCCTGCAGCTTTGCCCTGGTTTATGTAAAACTTGTGTTTTGTCAGTTTGCAATGCAATCAAGCCCGATGTAACGTAATGTGCATAGACCTCGCTTATCTCTATCGCCCCCGTGTATTTTGGCTAGGGGATTGTGACGCTCCTTTAGCATTGCCCCGTAGCCTGCAAAATTTATGCCATCTCTCACTCCATATCCGAGCGCTGCCTGCCACATGGTGGGGGTTCAGTGATTTGTCATCCAGTAACTTAGGGTGGAGCTTTTATCTCTCTCCATTGTAATCTTTCTAAGTATAATGGAGAGAGATAAAAGCTCATCCCTAAGTTCCTGGATGCCAAATCACTGTCCGTAGTATCTCTGTACAGTATGTTCTACTAGTGTACTAATTAGCACGAGCAGCTTGTAACGTACAGTGGCAGGTTTGATCTTTCTATGTATAATGTAGAGAGATAAAATCTCCCCTGTAAGTTCCTGGTTGCCAAATCACCGTCCTTAGTATCTCTGTATAGTATTTTCTATTAGGGTACTAATTAGCACGAACAGCTAATTAGTACAATAGAACATACTGTACAGAGATACTAAGGACGGTGATTTGGCATCCAGGAACTTAGGGAGGAGCTTTTATCTCTCTCCATAATACATAGAAAGATTAAACTTGCTGCTGTACGTTACTAGCTGTTCGTGCTAATCAGTACCCTAATAGAACATACTGTACAGATATACTAAGTACGGTGATTTGGCATCCAGTTAAAAGCTGTTCGTGCTAATTAGTACACTAGTAGAACATACTGTACAGAGATACTAAGGACGGTGATTTGGCATCTAGGATCTTACAGAGGAGCTTTTATCTCTCTCCATTATACATAGAAAGATTAAACTTGCCACTGTACGTTACAAGCTGTTCGTGCTAATTAGTACACTAGTAGAACATAGAGTACAGAGATACTAAGGACGGTAATTTGGCACCCAGGAACTTAGAGAGGAGCTTTTATCGCTCTCCATTATACTTAGAAAGATTACAATGGAGAGAGATTAAAGCTCCTCCCTAAGTTCGTGGATGCCAAATCACTGTACTTAGTATCTCTGTACAGTATGTTCTACTAGTGTACTAATTAGCACGAGCAGCTTGTAACGTACAGTGGCAGGTTTGATCTTTCTATGTATAATGTAGAGAGATAAAATCTCCCCTGTAAGTTCCTGGTTGCCAAATCACCGTCCTTAGTATCTCTGTATAGTATTTTCTATTAGGGTACTAATTAGCACGAACAGCTAATTAGTACAATAGAACATACTGTACAGAGATACTAAGGACGGTGATTTGGCATCCAGGAACTTAGGGAGGAGCTTTTATCTCTCTCCATAATACATAGAAAGATTAAACTTGCTGCTGTACGTTACTAGCTGTTCGTGCTAATCAGTACCCTAATAGAACATACTGTACAGATATACTAAGTACGGTGAGTTGGCATCCAGTTAAAAGCTGTTCGTGCTAATTAGTACACTAGTAGAACATACTGTACAGAGATACTAAGGACGGTGATTTGGCATCTAGGATCTTACAGAGGAGCTTTTATCTCTCTCCATTATACATAGAAAGATTAAATTTGCCACTGTACGTTACAAGCTGTTCGTGCTAATTAGTACACTAGTAGAACATAGAGTACAGAGATACTAAGGACGGTAATTTGGCACCCAGAAACTTAGAGAGGAGCTTTTATCGCTCTCCATTATACTTAGAAAGATTACAATGGAGAGAGATTAAAGCTCCTCCCTAAGTTCGTGGATGCCAAATCACTGTACTTAGTATCTCTGTACAGTATGTTCTACTAGTGTACTAATTAGCACAAACAGCTTGTAACGTACGGTGGCAAGTGTAATTTTTCTAAGTATAATGGAGAGAGATAAAAACTCCTCCCTATGTTCCTGGATGTCAAATTACCATGCTTAGCATTTCTGTACAGAGTTCCTATCTAGCCAGAAACCCTGCATCCTGTGCAAGCTAGGCGGACAACTGGAGGGGACCCGATACACGGTTGCTTTCCGTTTCCCTTTCCAGTGTCACATAAACTAGTGGTTGGTCTGCCCCGAAAGCCAAGAGTCTCTAGGACACCCATAACCAGAGATATCAGTACGCAAAGTGGACCCATTTTCCCATAGACTATAATGGGCCCATTAATTCAGACCCACCATGTGTTCCGACGCTTGCCATGAGCCTTGTGGGGGTCACAGAAACTTGGGGTTGGTACCCTCCGGTAGCTAATTGTCTCCCCTTCCATACCAACTTAGCGATGAAGGCTCCCACCTCCCACGCTGAGAGTCCAAGTTTGAGTCCCAAAGTGCCAACCTTTTTTTTTTTTATATGTTCCCGTGACATTCACTTTATTTTTTTTTTCTTTGTTATACATTCAATGAAAAGGTGCACACAGGTTTCACATAAATCAAAGTAAATCTGCAGCAGCGATTCATTCTGCTATATACAAATACACAGCGGTAATGAGTATAAATTATTGTATTCCAACGCAACTGAGCAACACAGTACTGTAGATCGTCGGCATTTGTGTATTGTACCTGACCTGAACTCCCTCCCTGTCCACTGCATGACCTGTGCAGGCTCCCAGGGGGGAAGGGCGATGGGGGTAGGGAGAGGCGGTGGAAAATACCGTGCTTTTGAAATACAAGTATTAGCATCCGAGTCCCCTAAGGCATAAACCAACACCAATGGGAAGGAAGTGCCAACCTTTTTTTTATGTGTTCCTGTAACATTCACTTTATTATAATTTTTTTTCTTTGTTATACATTTAATGGAAGGGTGCACACAGGTTTCACATAAATCAGAGTGGGCAGGGGATTTTCCTACATACAGTAGTATACTGTTGCACATGTCTTGTAACCTGATCTGAACTCCCTCCCTGTCTACTGCATGTACTTTGCAGGCTCCCAGGGGGGAAGGGGAAGTGGGATGGGGGTAGGGCGAGGCAGTGGAAAATACTGTGTTCAAAGAAAAGGCATAATCAAAACCATGGGGAACTTTGCGGTGTATCGTTATGTGCATAGACCTCACTTATCCCTATCAGCCCTGTGTATTTTAGCTAAGGGATTCCGATGCTCCTTCAGCATTACCCCGTAGCCTGCAAAACCTATGCCGTTGCTTGCTCCATAGCTGAGTGCTGCCACAATGCAGGGGTTCACGTGCCTTGGACATTTTGTCACTTTGTGATGCAGTGGGGTCCGGTGTATCGTTATGTGCATAGACCTCGCTTATCCCTATCGCCCCTGTGTATTTTAGCTAGGGGATTCTGACGCTCCTTCAGCATTGCCCCGTAGCCTGCAAAATCTGTGCTGTTACTTGCTCCATAGCCAAGTGCCTCCATGGAGCTAGGAGTCACAGGCGGTAGCCATTTCAATTGAGTCTGCCCTGCTATAGAATTGTATGTGTACCGTACGGTGCATAGAACCTTAACAGTAGAAACTCTCCTGCAGCTTTGCCCTGGTTTATGTAAAACTTGTGTTTTGTCAGTTTGCAATGCAATCAAGCCCGATGTAACGTAATGTGCATAGACCTCGCTTATCTCTATCGCCCCCGTGTATTTTGGCTAGGGGATTGTGACGCTCCTTTAGCATTGCCCCGTAGCCTGCAAAATTTATGCCATCTCTCACTCCATATCCGAGCGCTGCCTGCCACATGGTGGGGGTTCAGTGATTTGTCATCCAGTAACTTAGGGTGGAGCTTTTATCTCTCTCCATTGTAATCTTTCTAAGTATAATGGAGAGAGATAAAAGCTCATCCCTAAGTTCCTGGATGCCAAATCACTGTCCGTAGTATCTCTGTACAGTATGTTCTACTAGTGTACTAATTAGCACGAGCAGCTTGTAACGTACAGTGGCAGGTTTGATCTTTCTATGTATAATGTAGAGAGATAAAATCTCCCCTGTAAGTTCCTGGTTGCCAAATCACCGTCCTTAGTATCTCTGTATAGTATTTTCTATTAGGGTACTAATTAGCACGAACAGCTAATTAGTACAATAGAACATACTGTACAGAGATACTAAGGACGGTGATTTGGCATCCAGGAACTTAGGGAGGAGCTTTTATCTCTCTCCATAATACATAGAAAGATTAAACTTGCTGCTGTACGTTACTAGCTGTTCGTGCTAATCAGTACCCTAATAGAACATACTGTACAGATATACTAAGTACGGTGATTTGGCATCCAGTTAAAAGCTGTTCGTGCTAATTAGTACACTAGTAGAACATACTGTACAGAGATACTAAGGACGGTGATTTGGCATCTAGGATCTTACAGAGGAGCTTTTATCTCTCTCCATTATACATAGAAAGATTAAACTTGCCACTGTACGTTACAAGCTGTTCGTGCTAATTAGTACACTAGTAGAACATAGAGTACAGAGATACTAAGGACGGTAATTTGGCACCCAGGAACTTAGAGAGGAGCTTTTATCGCTCTCCATTATACTTAGAAAGATTACAATGGAGAGAGATTAAAGCTCCTCCCTAAGTTCGTGGATGCCAAATCACTGTACTTAGTATCTCTGTACAGTATGTTCTACTAGTGTACTAATTAGCACGAGCAGCTTGTAACGTACAGTGGCAGGTTTGATCTTTCTATGTATAATGTAGAGAGATAAAATCTCCCCTGTAAGTTCCTGGTTGCCAAATCACCGTCCTTAGTATCTCTGTATAGTATTTTCTATTAGGGTACTAATTAGCACGAACAGCTAATTAGTACAATAGAACATACTGTACAGAGATACTAAGGACGGTGATTTGGCATCCAGGAACTTAGGGAGGAGCTTTTATCTCTCTCCATAATACATAGAAAGATTAAACTTGCTGCTGTACGTTACTAGCTGTTCGTGCTAATCAGTACCCTAATAGAACATACTGTACAGATATACTAAGTACGGTGATTTGGCATCCAGTTAAAAGCTGTTCGTGCTAATTAGTACACTAGTAGAACATACTGTACAGAGATACTAAGGACGGTGATTTGGCATCTAGGATCTTACAGAGGAGCTTTTATCTCTCTCCATTATACATAGAAAGATTAAATTTGCCACTGTACGTTACAAGCTGTTCGTGCTAATTAGTACACTAGTAGAACATAGAGTACAGAGATACTAAGGACGGTAATTTGGCACCCAGAAACTTAGAGAGGAGCTTTTATCGCTCTCCATTATACTTAGAAAGATTACAATGGAGAGAGATTAAAGCTCCTCCCTAAGTTCGTGGATGCCAAATCACTGTACTTAGTATCTCTGTACAGTATGTTCTACTAGTGTACTAATTAGCACAAACAGCTTGTAACGTACGGTGGCAAGTGTAATTTTTCTAAGTATAATGGAGAGAGATAAAAACTCCTCCCTATGTTCCTGGATGTCAAATTACCATGCTTAGCATTTCTGTACAGTATTTCCTATCTAGCCAGAAACCCTGCATCCTGTGCAAGCTAGGCGGACAACTGGAGGGGACCCGATACACGGTTGCTTTCCGTTTCCCTTTCCAGTGTCACATAAACTAGTGGTTGGTCTGCCCCGAAAGCCAAGAGTCTCTAGGACACCCATAACCAGAGATATCAGTACGCAAAGTGGACCCATTTTCCCATAGACTATAATGGGCCCATTAATTCAGACCCACCATGTGTTCCGACGCTTGCCATGAGCCTTGTGGGGGTCACAGAAACTTGGGGTTGGTACCCTCCGGTAGCTAATTGTCTCCCCTTCCATACCAACTTAGCGATGAAGGCTCCCACCTCCCACGCTGAGAGTCCAAGTTTGAGTCCCAAAGTGCCAACCTTTTTTTTTTTTATATGTTCCCGTGACATTCACTTTATTTTTTTTTTCTTTGTTATACATTCAATGAAAAGGTGCACACAGGTTTCACATAAATCAAAGTAAATCTGCAGCAGCGATTCATTCTGCTATATACAAATACACAGCGGTAATGAGTATAAATTATTGTATTCCAACGCAACTGAGCAACACAGTACTGTAGATCGTCGGCATTTGTGTATTGTACCTGACCTGAACTCCCTCCCTGTCCACTGCATGACCTGTGCAGGCTCCCAGGGGGGAAGGGCGATGGGGGTAGGGAGAGGCGGTGGAAAATACCGTGCTTTTGAAATACAAGTATTAGCATCCGAGTCCCCTAAGGCATAAACCAACACCAATGGGAAGGAAGTGCCAACCTTTTTTTTATGTGTTCCTGTAACATTCACTTCATTATATTTTTTTTTCTTTGTTATACATTCAATGGAAGGGTGCACACAGGTTTCACATAAATCAGAGTGGGCGGGGGATTTTCCTACATACAGTAGTATACTGTTGCACATGTCTTGTAACCTGATCTGAACTCCATCCCTGTCTACTGCATGTACTTTGCAGGCTCCCAGGGGGGAAGGGGAAGTGGGATGGGGGTAGGGCGAGGCAGTGGAAAATACTGTGTTCAAAGAAAAGGCATAATCAAAACCATGGGGAACTTTGCGGTGTATCGTTATGTGCATAGACCTCACTTATCCCTATCAGCCCTGTGTATTTTAGCTAGGGGATTCCGATGCTCCTTCAGCATTACCCCGTAGCCTGCAAAACCTATGCCGTTGCTTGCTCCATAGCTGAGTGCTGCCACAATGCAGGGGTTCACGTGCCTTGGACATTTTGTCACTTTGTGATGCAGTGGGGTCCGGTGTATCGTTATGTGCATAGACCTCGCTTATCCCTATCGCCCCTGTGTATTTTAGCTAGGGGATTCTGACGCTCCTTCAGCATTGCCCCGTAGCCTGCAAAATCTATGCTGTTACTTGCTCCATAGCCAAGTGCCTCCATGGAGCTAGGAGTCACAGGCGGTAGCCATTTCAATTGAGTCTGCCCTGCTATAGAAATGTATGTGTACCGTACGGTGCATAGAACCTTAACAGTAGAAACTCTCCTGCAGCTTTGCCCTGGTTTATGTAAAACTTGTGTTTTGTCAGTTTGCAATGCAATCAAGCCCGATGTAACGTAATGTGCATAGACCTCGCTTATCTCTATCGCCCCCGTGTATTTTGGCTAGGGGATTGTGACGCTCCTTTAGCATTGCCCCGTAGCCTGCAAAATTTATGCCATCTCTCACTCCATATCCGAGCGCTGCCTGCCACATGGTGGGGGTTCAGTGATTTGTCATCCAGTAACTTAGGGTGGAGCTTTTATCTCTCTCCATTGTAATCTTTCTAAGTATAATGGAGAGAGATAAAAGCTCATCCCTAAGTTCCTGGATGCCAAATCACTGTCCGTAGTATCTCTGTACAGTATGTTCTACTAGTGTACTAATTAGCACGAGCAGCTTGTAACGTACAGTGGCAGGTTTGATCTTTCTATGTATAATGTAGAGAGATAAAATCTCCCCTGTAAGTTCCTGGTTGCCAAATCACCGTCCTTAGTATCTCTGTATAGTATTTTCTATTAGGGTACTAATTAGCACGAACAGCTAATTAGTAGAATAGAACATACTGTACAGAGATACTAAGGACGGTGATTTGGCATCCAGGAACTTAGGGAGGAGCTTTTATCTCTCTCCATAATACATAGAAAGATTAAACTTGCTGCTGTACGTTACTAGCTGTTCGTGCTAATCAGTACCCTAATAGAACATACTGTACATATATACTAAGTACGGTGATTTGGCATCCAGTTAAAAGCTGTTCGTGCTAATTAGTACACTAGTAGAACATACTGTACAGAGATACTAAGGACGGTGATTTGGCATCTAGGATCTTACAGAGGAGCTTTTATCTCTCTCCATTATACATAGAAAGATTAAATTTGCCACTGTACGTTACAAGCTGTTCGTGCTAATTAGTACACTAGTAGAACATAGAGTACAGAGATACTAAGGACGGTAATTTGGCACCCAGGAACTTAGAGAGGAGCTTTTATCGCTCTCCATTATACTTAGAAAGATTACAATGGAGAGAGATTAAAGCTCCTCCCTAAGTTCGTGGATGCCAAATCACTGTACTTAGTATCTCTGTACAGTATGTTCTACTAGTGTACTAATTAGCACAAACAGCTTGTAACGTACGGTGGCAAGTGTAATTTTTCTAAGTATAATGGAGAGAGATAAAAACTCCTCCCTATGTTCCTGGATGTCAATTTACCATGCTTAGCATTTCTGTACAGTATTTCCTATCTAGCCAGAAACCCTGCATCCTGTGCAAGCTAGGCGGACAACTGGAGGGGACCCGATACACGGTTGCTTTCCGTTTCCCTTTCCAGTGTCACATAAACTAGTGGTTGGTCTGCCCCGAAAGCCAAGAGTCTCTAGGACACCCATAACCAGAGATATCAGTACGCAAAGTGGACCCATTTTCCCATAGACTATAATGGGCCCGTTAATTCAGACCCACCATGGGTTCCGACGCTTGCCATGAGCCTTGTGGGGGTCACAGAAACTTGGGGTTGGTACCCTCCGGTAGCTAATTGTCTCCCCTTCCATACCAACTTAGCGATGAAGGCTCCCACCTCCCACGCTGAGAGTCCCAGGTTTGAGTCCCAAAGTGCCAACCTTTTTTTTTTTTATATGTTCCCGTGACATTCACTTTATTTTTTTTTCTTTGTTATACATTCAATGAAAGGGTGCACACAGGTTTCACATAAATCAAAGTAAATCTGCAGCAGCGATTCATTCTGCTATATACAAATACACAGCGGTAATGAGTATAAATTATTGTATTCCGACGCAACTGAACAACACAGTACTGTAGATCGTTGGCATTTGTGTATTGTACCTGACCTGAACTCCCTCCCTGTCCACTGCATGACCTGTGCAGGCTCCCAGGGGGAAAGGGCGATGGGGGTAGGGAGAGGCGGTGGAAAATACCGTGCTTTTGAAATACAAGTATTAGCATCCGAGTCCCCTAAGGCATAAACCAACACCAATGGGAAGGAAGTGCCAACCTTTTTTTTATGTATTCCTGTAACATTCACTTTATTATATTTTTTTTTCTTTGTTATACATTCAATGGAAGGGTGCACACAGGTTTCACATAAATCAGAGTGGGCGGGGGATTTTCCTACATACAGTAGTATACTGTTGCACATGTCTTGTAACCTGATCTGAACTCCCTCCCTGTCTACTGCATGTACTTTGCAGGCTCCCAGGGGGGAAGTGGGATGGGGGTAGGGCGAGGCAGTGGAAAATACTGTGTTCAAAGAAAAGGCATAATCAAAACCATGGGGAACTTTGCGGTGTATCGTTATGTGCATAGACCTCACTTATCCCTATCAGCCCTGTGTATTTTAGCTAGGGGATTCCGATGCTCCTTCAGCATTACCCCGTAGCCTGCAAAACCTATGCCGTTGCTTGCTCCATAGCTGAGTGCTGCCACAATGCAGGGGTTCACGTGCCTTGGACATTTTGTCACTTTGTGATGCAGTGGGGTCCGGTGTATCGTTATGTGCATAGACCTCGCTTATCCCTATCGCCCCTGTGTATTTTAGCTAGGGGATTCTGACGCTCCTTCAGCATTGCCCCGTAGCCTGCAAAATCTGTGCTGTTACTTGCTCCATAGCCAAGTGCCTCCATGGAGCTAGGAGTCACAGGCGGTAGCCATTTCAATTGAGTCTGCCCTGCTATAGAAATGTATGTGTACCGTACGGTGCATAGAACCTTAACAGTAGAAACTCTCCTGCAGCTTTGCCCTGGTTTATGTAAAACTTGTGTTTTGTCAGTTTGCAATGCAATCAAGCCCGATGTAACGTAATGTGCATAGACCTCGCTTATCTCTATCGCCCCCGTGTATTTTGGCTAGGGGATTGTGACGCTCCTTTAGCATTGCCCTGTAGCCTGCAAAATTTATGCCATCTCTCACTCCATATCCGAGCGCTGCCTGCCACATGGTGGGGGTTCAGTGATTTGTCATCCAGTAACTTAGGGTGGAGCTTTTATCTCTCTCCATTGTAATCTTTCTAAGTATAATGGAGAGAGATAAAAGCTCATCCCTAAGTTCCTGGATGCCAAATCACTGTCCGTAGTATCTCTGTACAGTATGTTCTACTAGTGTACTAATTAGCACGAGCAGCTTGTAACGTACAGTGGCAGGTTTGATCTTTCTATGTATAATGTAGAGAGATAAAATCTCCCCTGTAAGTTCCTGGTTGCCAAATCACCGTCCTTAGTATCTCTGTATAGTATTTTCTATTAGGGTACTAATTAGCACGAACAGCTAATTAGTACAATAGAACATACTGTACAGAGATACTAAGGACGGTGATTTGGCATCCAGGAACTTAGGGAGGAGCTTTTATCTCTCTCCATAATACATAGAAAGATTAAACTTGCTGCTGTACGTTACTAGCTGTTCGTGCTAATCAGTACCCTAATAGAACATACTGTACAGATATACTAAGTACCGTGATTTGGCATCCAGTTAAAAGCTGTTCGTGCTAATTAGTACACTAGTAGAACATACTGTACAGAGATACTAAGGACGGTGATTTGGCATCTAGGATCTTACAGAGGAGCTTTTATCTCTCTCCATTATACATAGAAAGATTAAACTTGCCACTGTACGTTACAAGCTGTTCGTGCTAATTAGTACTCTAGTAGAACATAGAGTACAGAGATACTAAGGACGGTAATTTGGCACCCAGGAACTTAGAGAGGAGCTTTTATCGCTCTCCATTATACTTAGAAAGATTACAATGGAGAGAGATTAAAGCTCCTCCCTAAGTTCGTGGATGCCAAATCACTGTACTTAGTATCTCTGTACAGTATGTTCTACTAGTGTACTAATTAGCACAAACAGCTTGTAACGTACGGTGGCAAGTGTAATTTTTCTAAGTATAATGGAGAGAGATAAAAACTCCTCCCTATGTTCCTGGATGTCAAATTACCATGCTTAGCATTTCTATACAGTATTTCCTATCTAGCCAGAAACCCTGCATCCTGTGCAAGCTAGGCGGACAACTGGAGGGGACCCGATACACGGTTGCTTTCCGTTTCCCTTTCCAGTGTCACATAAACTAGTGGTTGGTCTGCCCCGAAAGCCAAGAGTCTCTAGGACACCCATAACCAGAGATATCAGTACGCAAAGTGGACCCATTTTCCCATAGACTATAATGGGCCCGTTAATTCAGACCCACCATGGGTTCCGACGCTTGCCATGAGCCTTGTGGGGGTCACAGAAACTTGGGGTTGGTACCCTCCGGTAGCTAATTGTCTCCCCTTCCATACCAACTTAGCGATGAAGGCTCCCACCTCCCACGCTGAGAGTCCCAGGTTTGAGTCCCAAAGTGCCAACCTTTTTTTTTTTTATATATGTTCCCGTGACATTCACTTTATTTTTTTTTCTTTGTTATACATTCAATGAAAGGGTGCACACAGGTTTCACATAAATCAAAGTAAATCTGCAGCAGCGATTCATTCTGCTATATACAAATACACAGCGGTAATGAGTATAAATTATTGTATTCCGACGCAACTGAGCAACACAGTACTGTAGATCGTCGGCATTTGTGTATTGTACCTGACCTGAACTCCCTCCCTGTCCACTGCATGACCTGTGCAGGCTCCCAGGGAGAAAGGGCGATGGGGGTAGGGAGAGGCGGTGGAAAATACCGTGCTTTTGAAATACAAGTATTAGCATCCGAGTCCCCTAAGGCATAAACCAACACCAATGGGAAGGAAGTGCCAACCTTTTTTTTATGTGTTCCTGTAACATTCACTTTATTATAATTTTTTTTCTTTGTTATACATTCAATGGAAGGGTGCACACAGGTTTCACATAAATCAGAGTGGGCGGGGGATTTTCCTACATACAGTAGTATACTGTTGCACATGTCTTGTAACCTGATCTGAACTCCCTCCCTGTCTACTGCATGTACTTTGCAGGCTCCCAGGGGGGAAGGGGAAGTGGGATGGGGGTAGGGCGAGGCAGTGGAAAATACTGTGTTCAAAGAAAAGGCATAATCAAAACCATGGGGAACTTTGCAGTGTATCGTTATGTGCATAGACCTCACTTATCCCTATCAGCCCTGTGTATTTTAGCTAGGGGATTCCGATGCTCCTTCAGCATTACCCCGTAGCCTGCAAAACCTATGCCGTTGCTTGCTCCATAGCTGAGTGCTGCCACAATGCAGGGGTTCACGTGCCTTGGACATTTTGTCACTTTGGGATGCAGTGGGGTCCGGTGTATCGTTATGTGCATAGACCTCGCTTATCCCTATCGCCCCTGTGTATTTTAGCTAAGGGATTCTGACGCTCCTTCAGCATTGCCCCGTAGCCTGCAAAATCTGTGCTGTTACTTGCTCCATAGCCAAGTGCCTCCATGGAGCTAGGAGTCACAGGCGGTAGCCATTTCAATTGAGTCTGCCCTGCTATAGAATTGTATGTGTACCTTACGGTGCATAGAACCTTAACAGTAGAAACTCTCCTGCAGCTTTGCCCTGGTTTATGTAAAACTTGTGTTTTGTCAGTTTGCAATGCAATCAAGCCCGATGTAACGTAATGTGCATAGACATCGCTTATCTCTATCGCCCCTGTGTATTTTGGCTAGGGGATTGTGACGCTCCTTTAGCATTGCCCCATAGCCTGCAAAAATTATGCCATCTCTCACTCCATATCCGAGCGCTGCCTGCCACATGGTGGGGGTTCAGTGATTTGTCATCCAGTAACTTAGGGTGGAGCTTTTATCTCTCTCCATTGTAATCTTTCTAAGTATAATGGAGATAGATAAAAGCTCATCCCTAAGTTCCTGGATGCCAAATCACTGTCCGTAGTATCTCTGTACAGTATGTTCTACTAGTGTACTAATTAGCACGAGCAGCTTGTAACGTACAGTGGCAGGTTTGATCTTTCTATGTATAATGTAGAGAGATAAAATCTCCCCTGTAAGTTCCTGGTTGCCAAATCACCGTCCTTAGTATCTCTGTATAGTATTTTCTATTAGGGTACTAATTAGCATGAACAGCTAATTGGTACAATAGAACATACTGTACAGAGATACTAAGTACGGTGATTTGGCATCCAGGAACTTAGGGAGGAGCTTTTATCTCTCTCCATAATACATAGAAAGATTAAACTTGCTGCTGTACGTTACTAGCTGTTCGTGCTAATCAGTACCCTAATAGAACATACTGTACAGATATACTAAGTACGGTGATTTGGCATCCAGTTAAAAGCTGTTCGTGCTAATTAGTACACTAGTAGAACATACTGTACAGAGATACTAAGGACGGTGATTTGGCATCTAGGATCTTACAGAGGAGCTTTTATCTCTCTCCACTATACATAGAAAGATTAAACTTGCCATTGTACGTTACAAGCTGTTCGTGCTAATTAGTACACTAGTAGAACATAGAATAAGAGATACTAAGGATGGTAATTTGGCACCCAGGAACTTAGAGAGGAGCTTTTATCGCTCTCCATTATATTTAGAAAGATTACAATGGAGAGAGATTAAAGCTCCTCCCTAAGTTCGTGGATGCCAAATCACTGTACTTAGTATCTCTGTACAGTATGTTCTACTAGTGTACTAATTAGCACAAACAGCTTGTAACGTACAGTGGCAAGTGTAATTTTTCTAAGTATAATGGAGAGAGATAAAAACTCCTCCCTATGTTCCTGGATGTCAAATTACCATGCTTAGCATTTCTGTACAGTATTTCCTATCTAGCCAGAAACCCTGCATCCTGTGCAAGCTAGGCGGACAACTGGAGGGGACCCGATACACGGTTGCTTTCCGTTTCCCTTTCCAGTGTCACATAAACTAGTGGTTGGTCTGCCCCGAAAGCCAAGAGTCTCTAGGACACCCAGAACCAGAGATATCAGTACGCAAAGTGGACCCATTTTCCCATAGACTATAATGGGCGCGTTAATTCAGACCCACCATGGGTTCCGACGCTTGCCATTAGCTTTGCGGGGGTCACAGAAACTAGTGGTTGGTACCCTCCGGTAGCTAATTGTCTCCCCTTCCATACCAACTTAGCGATGAAGGCTCCCACGCTGAGAGTCCCAGGTTTGAGTCCCAAAGTGCCAACCTTTTTTTTTAATATGTTCCCGTGACATTCACTTTATTTATTTTTTCTTTGTTATACATTCAATGAAAGGGTGCACACAGGTTTCACATAAATCAAAGTAAATCTGCAGCAGCGATTCATTCTGCTATATACAAATACACAGCGGTAATGAGTATAAATTATTGTATTCCGACGCAACTAACTGAGCAACACAGTACTGTAGATCGTTGGCATTTGTGTATTGTACCTGACCTGAACTCCCTCCCTGTCCACTGCATGACCTGTGCAGGCTCCCAGGGGGGAAGGGCGATGGGGGTAGGGAGAGGCGGTGGAAAATACCGTGCTTTTGAAATACAAGTATTAGCGTCCGAGTCCCCTAAGGCATAAACCAACACCAATGGGAAGGAAGTGCCAACCTTTTTTTTTTATGTGTTCCTGTAACATTCACTTTATTATAATTTTTTTTCTTTGTTATACATTCAATGGAAGGGTGCACACAGGTTTCACATAAATCAGAGTGGGCGGGGGATTTTCCTACATACAGTAGTATACTGTTGCACATGTCTTGTAACCTGATCTGAACTCCCTCCCTCCCTGTCTACTGCATGTACTTTGCAGGCTCCCAGGGGGGAAGGGGAAGCGGGATGGGGGTAGGGCGAGGCAGTGGAAAATACTGTGTTCAAAGAAAAGGCATAATCAAAACCATGGGGAACTTTGCGGTGTATCGTTATGTGCATAGACCTCACTTATCCCTATCACCCCTGTGTATTTTAGCTAGGGGATTCCGATGCTCCTTCAGCATTACCCCGTAGCCTGCAAAACCTATGCCGTTGCTTGCTCCATAGCTGAGTGCTGCCACAATGCAGGGGTTCACGTGCCTTGGACATTTTGTCACTTTGTGATGCAGTGGGGTCCGGTGTATCGTTATGTGCATAGACCTCGCTTATCCCTATCGCCCGTGTGTATTTTAGCTAAGGGATTCTGACGCTCCTTCAGCATTGCCCCGTAGCCTGCAAAATCTGTGCTGTTACTTGCTCCATAGCCAAGTGCCTCCATGGAGCTAGGAGTCACAGGCGGTAGCCATTTTAATTGAGTCTGCCCTGCTATAGAATTGTATGTGTACCGTACGGTGCATAGAACCTTGACAGTAGAAACTCTCCTGCAGCTTTGCCCTGGTTTATGTAAAACTTGTGTTTTGTCAGTTTGCAATGCAATCAAGCCCGATGTAACGTAATGTGCATAGACCTCGCTTATCTCTATCGCCCCTGTGTATTTTGGCTAAGGGATTGTGACGCTCCTTTAGCATTGCCCCGCAGCCTGCAAAACTTATGCCATCTCTCACTCCATATCCGAGCGCTGCCTGCCACATGGTGGGGGTTCAGGGGCGGTGCCCATTTTGCAAGTGTGCTATGCGATCGAGTCCGGTGTACCGTAATGTGCATAGACCTCGCTTATTCCTATCGCCCCTGTGTATTTTAGCTAGGGGATTGTGACGCTCCTTTAGCATTGCCCCATAGCCTGCAAAATCTGGACTGTTACTTGCTCTGTAGCCTAGGGCCTCCGTGGGGCAAGGAGTCATAGGTGGTAGCCATTTCTATTGAGTCTGCCCTGCTACAGAATTGTATGTGTACTGTACAGTGCATAGAACCTTAACAGTAGAACTGCTCCTGCAGCTTTGCCCTGGTTTATGTGAATTAAAAAAATAATAAAGTGTCTGGAAAAAACTAACATGCATTCAGACTTTAGGAATTGAACCCGCAACTCTGAGTATAGGAAGCGGAACACTTCACCACTTCTCCGCAGACAGATGAATAAATCCATTGGTTTTGATTATGCTGTAATGGCTACGGGATTAGGACGCTAAAATACTGTACAAAATTCCTAATCTCAAGAGGCAATAGTGAACTTCTAACACGTCCATTTGCGACAGTGTACACTACTGGTTTTATGTTGTTTTGTCTGCGGGACTTGGACGCTCACATATTCATAAAGTACTGTAGATGGATCATATACTGTATGCTGTACTATTTGCATCTGTACCGTATATACTGTATTAAATAATGTAGCGTAATGAGTATTTACTGTATTAAATAATGCAGCGTAATGAGTATTTACTGTATGCAGCGTAATGAGACGCCTTAGTAAAGTAGTCCTTATTATATATTTCAGTATTGCATTTTACGGGAGACCACACGCATGCGCAGTGGTGATTGTAAAAAGCGACATCTGGTGGATGATCGCAGGTATTACACGTAAAGGTAACGCCAAACGCTCTGTCTGCGTCCGTGCGATTAGGTACGCCTCTCTGTGACTAGGCGCGCCTCCCTACGCCCCGGTACGCTGCGTATGCTCGATCAGGACAAACGCCTCAGCCAGTCAAGATAAAGGTGGCTACATCTGTATGTAATTCACATTTCAATTTACATTACAAAATCTCTGTTGATAAAGTTAGTCAGGAGCGACTGGGCGTGGCCTAGCACTGGAGGAGAGCAGTTGCAGCTTTATACAGTTCCTGCTTCCGTACCGTCTTCCTTCCCTCCTGATTCAGACTCGTTCTTTCACCCCATCCTTCCCTCTCATACTCCCTCCTAACCTCCCTGCTGCTGTATACTCAAAGCTGCGGAATCGGGGAGCGCCGTGGAGGCTTCCGCGGATTGCGGCCTACATCCAGCTTTGAAGCCAGACTTCCGGGCATGCCGTGGCAACGGCATCCGAACCTGCCTCACCTCCCTAAGTGCCCCCAGGCCTGGCTGCTGTCCGTGGACAACCCCACACAGCCCACGACCGCTATCCCTGCGGTGGGACCCAGCTGGAAGTGCCGTGACTTACCTCCCTGACACGGCGGCGGGATCCGGCGGCCATCTTCCCCCTGCTGCTGCGGTCTGCCTCATGGAATGCTGGGTTCTGGGGAGAGGACACTGCTGCTATACAGCCAGCTAGAAACCTGGTAAGATGTCCTCCCCTGTATTACCTCCTGAGACCTATTTGCCGGCCTGACACTGGGACCATGCTATTAACACAAGGGCTGCTGTGAGCTGTAGTTTATTTTGAGTCTGATTACAAGTGTGGTGCTGCCGGACACTAGTCTGATCACTAGTGCAGTGCGGTGCTGACGGACACCGGCAGTAACACACTCTCACCCAGAGTTGGCCCTAGCCAATAGGCATTATAGGCAAATGTCTACGGCATCTGGAATGCCCAGGGGCATCAGCTCTGTTATCGCAGCCAGCCAGGAGGAGAGAGGAGAGTTAAGGGCCCCATACACTTATACAACATGACAGTCCGTCATTTCGTCTAGGATTTCCCTCCAACCTCCCGGCAGCCTCCCGGACGGCAGGATAGTAAAAATAGGATTTTGGTTACCTACCAGTAAATCCTTTTCTCGTAGTCCGTAGAGGATGCTGGGGTCCACATTAGTACCATGGGGGTATATACGGGTCCACCAGGAGCCATTGGCACTTTAAGAGTTTAATAGTGTGGGCTGGCTCCTTCCTCTATGCCCCTCCTACCAGACTCAGTCTAGAAACTGTGCCCGAGGAGACAACATACTTCGAGAGAAGAAAATACACAGAAAGTGGCGAGATTCATACCAGCTTACACAAACATGCGAATCCGGCCAACATACCGGCACAACTCAGCAACAGCTGAAACAGTAAACAACGCAGAACTTACCTAGGAACCAGGTAACACTGAATAATAAAACCAATGCAGGAAAATGAAGCGCTGGGCGGGCGCCCAGCATCCTCTATGGACTACGAGAATAGGATTTACCGGTAGGTAACCAAAATCCTATTTTCTCTTACGTCCTAGAGGATGCTGGGGGTCCACATTAGTACCATGGGAATGTACCAAAGCTCCCAGTACGGGAGGGAGAGCGCAGAGGCTCTTGCAACACCGCTTGACCAAACTTGAGGTCTTCAGAGGCCAAAGTATCGAACTTGTAAAACTTGGCAAACGTGTTTGACCCAGACCAAGTAGCTGCTCGGCAGAGCTGTACAGCCGAAACACCCCGGGCAGCCGCCCAGGAAGAGCCCACTTTACGAGTAGAGTGGGCCTTTACAGATCTCGGACATGGCAATCCTGCTGTGGAATAAGCATGCTGGATAGTGAACCTGATCCAGTGGGATATCGACTGCTTAGAAGCAGGACATCCAATTTTCTTTGGATCATAGAGGACAAACAGAGAGTCACTTTTCCTATGACGAGCCGTCCTCTTCACGTAAATCAGTCCTCAATACATCCAAGGCCTTTGAAGTAATTGAGGAGTCAGTAGCCACTGGCACCACAATAGGTTGGTTGATGTGGAAAGCCAACACAACCTTAGGTAGGAACTGTGGATGAGTCCTAAGTTCCGCCCTGTCTTCATGGAAGATCAAATAGGGGCTTTTACAAGATAAAGCCCCCAATTCCGACACGCGTCGTGCAGAAGCCAAGGAAAACAAGGTGACCGTCTTCCACGTGAGGAACTTGAGGTCAGCCTTTTGTAGAGGCTCAAACCAAGCAGATTGCAGGAACTGCAACACCATATCAAGATCCCATGGAGCCGTAGGTGCCACAAAGGGAGGCTGGATGTGCAGAACCCCTTTCAAAAAGGTCTGAACCTCAGGAAGCACAGCCAATTGTTTTTGGAAGAAGATGGACAAAGCAAAGATCTGGACCTTGATGGAGCCCAGTCTCAGTCCCATATCCACCCCTGCTTGCAGGAAAAGGAGAAAACATCCACGCCGGAAACTTCTTGGCTTCACACCATGAAACATATTTCTTCCAAATGCAATGGTAATGTAATGGTAATTTCTTCCAAATGTGATGGTAGACGTTACCCCCTTCCTGGCCTGTATCAGGGTAGGAATGACCTCACTCGGGATATCTTTCTGAGCTAAGATCTGACGTTCAACCGCCATGCCGTCAAACGTACCCGCGGTAAGTCTTGATAAGCGAACGGCCCCTGCAGAAGCAGATCCTCCTGAAGAGGTAAAGGCCATGGATCTTCCAGCAGAAGATCCAGCAGATCCACGTACCAAGCCCTCCTTGGCCAGTCCGGAGCAATGAGGATTGCCAGAACCTTTGTTCTCACGAGCTGAAGAACCTTTGGTATCAGAGGAAGTGGAGGGAACACATACACTGACTTGAACACCCACGGTGTTACCAGTGCATCCACCGCCACTGCTTGTGGGTCTCTTGACCTGGAACAGTACCTCCAAAGCTTCTTGTTGAGGCGTGAACCCATCATGTCTATGTGGGGAACCCCCCACCAACCGGTTACCTCCTCGAACACCTCCGGATGGAGGCCCCACTCCCCTGGATGGAGATCGTGTCTGCTGAGGAAGTCTGCTTCCCAGTTGTCTACGCCGGAATGAAGATTGCCGACATCACCACCGCGTGCCTTTCTGCCCAGATTAGGATTTTTGACACCTCTGACATGGCAGCCCTGCTCTTCGTTCCGCCTTGTCGGTTTATGTAGGCCACTGTGGTCACATTGTCTTACTGCACCTGAACAGCCCAATCCTGTAGAAGGTGTGCTGCTTGCAGAAGGGCGTTGTAAACTGCCTTGAGTTCCAGGATGTTTATTGGGAGAAGTGACTCTTGATCCGACCATCGTCCCAAAAAGGTTTCCCCCAGAGCGACTGCTCCCCAACCTCTTAAACTTGCATCTGTGGTTAGAAGGATCCAGTCTTGAATTCCGCACCTTCTCCCTTCCAGAAGGTGTGGAAGTTGCAGCCACCAGAGGAGTGAAATCCTGGCTTTCGGAGACAGGCGTATCCTCTTGTGCATGTGTAGGTGAGAGCCCGACCACTGGTCCAATAGGTCCAGCTGAAAGGGTCGAGCATGAAACAACCATCTTCCCCAGAATGCGTATGAATTGATGAACCGATACCCGGGCAGGCATTAGGACCTCCCGTACCATTGCTTGAATCACCAACGCTTTCTCCACCGGGAGAAATACCCTCTGCACTTCCATGTCGAGGATCATTCCCAGGAAAGACAGCACGCCTTGTTGGCTCCAGATGAGACTTTGGAAGGTTCAGGATCCAACTGTGCCTCCTGAGCAGCCGTGTGAGTGCGATGAAACGCAACAGCCTCTCTCTGGACGACACTTTGATCAGGAGATCGTCCAGATATGGAATTATGTTCACCCCCTGTTTGTGGAGGAGAACCATCGTCTCCGCCATCACCTTGGTGAAGATCCTTGGTGCTGTGGAGAGGCCAAATGGCAGTGCCTGGAACTGATAGTGATCGTCCATCAGCGCAAACCTAAGATATGCCTGATGCGGCGCCCAAATGGGAATGTGGAGGTAAGCATCCTTGATGTCCAGGGACACCAGGAACTCCCCCTCTGACAGTCCTGAAATGACAGCTCTCAGAGATTCCATCTTGATTTGAACTCCCTGGGTAAGGGTTCAAAGATTTTAAATTTAGAATAGGCCATACCGAACCTTCCGGCTTCGGTACCACAAAAAGGTTCGAATAATAAGCCTTGTTCCACTGCTGAAGTGGAACCGGAACAATGACCTCTGACACCACCAATTTTCTGATGGCCTCCAGAAGAATTGTCCTGTCTGCCAGCAGGGCTGGCAAGCCTGACTTGAAGAAACGGTGAGGCGGGGGATCTTGAAACTCCAGTCTGTACCCTCTGGACACTATATCCAGAACCCAGGGGTCCAGACCCGACGACACCCAGACGTGGCTGAACTGCCGGAGTCTTGCCCCCACCTGACCTTCCTCCAGGCCTAGCTGTCCACCATCATGCGGAGGACTTAGGGGTATCACAAGCGGGCTTCTGGGTCTGGGAACCTGCGGGAGCAGGTTTCTTTCCCTTGGCACGACCACCTCTGAAGAAGGTGTTCGAAAGCTTATTCTTTCTAGGCCTCGTGGGCCGAAAGGACTGTGACGTGGTAGAGGAAAAAAGCTTCTTCGTAGCCGGTGCAGCTGAGGGAAGGAAAGGAGACTTACCTGCGGTAGCCGTGGCAATCCACGCATCCAGCGCCTCCCCAAAGAGAGCCTAACCTTTGTATGGTAGCCCCTCCACACACTTCCTGGATTCGGCGTCCACAGACCAGTTGCGCAGCCAAAGACCTCTGCGAGCCGAGACAGACATGGAGGAGATCCCCGCAGCCATGGAACCCAGGTCCTTCATGGAATCCACCAGGAACCCTGCAGAATCCTGAATATTACGTAAAAATAAATCAACGTCACCTTTGTCCAGCATAGTCGATTCCTCTTGCAGAGTGATTGACCACCTGGCAATAGCTTTAGCAATCCAAGCACAGGCTATAGTAGGCCGTAATATAGCCCCTGAAGCCGTGTAAATGGATTTCAGCGTAGTATCCACCTTGCGATCTGCCAGGTCCTTTAACGCGGTAGATCCCGGGACCGGTAATACCACCTGTTTGGACAGTCTGGAGACAGAGGCATCGACTATCGGCAGGGACTCCCATCTCTTCCTATCTTCCTCTGGGAAGGGAAAATCCACCAAGACTCTCTTTGGAATCTGGAATTTAAAGATAGCATCTGGAATTTCAAAGATAGCATTCAATTCTTTGGATGCCGGGAAGGTTAGGGGGGGCTTCTTATTATCCATAAAGAAGGCCTCCTCCACCTTTTCCGGAGTTGTGTCCGAAATGTGTAAAACATCCCTAACAGCCTCAATCATCAACTGCACCCCCTTGGCAAGTGATGCTGTCCCCCTCAATACATCCCCGTCACCGTCTGCAGCGTCAGAGTCGGTGTCCGTGTCTTCCTGCATAATTGCAAGTGCACGTTTGTGAGAATGTACCGCAGGGGACCCCGAGGAGGCAGAATCAGACCATACCACCATAGAGTACTGGAGGACCTGAGGTGGCATGCTCAGTCCTAGCAACCCTATCAGAAATCTGAGAGAGAGTCCCCCTCAGAGAGGCTAACCATTCTGGCTCTCTAGCTAGGATCTGTGCTAAAACAGTGCAATCCTGATTACATGGGATGACAAATCCTCTGCAGCATATGATATCATGGGATGACAAATCCTCTGCAGCATATGAAACAGTGTCCCTAGACATGTTGTCACACACCCTCAAACACCCCACAAACACACAGGGTACTTGGGCAGACAGAGTCCCCCCCCCCCCCCAAGAATGGCAGAGACACACAGAGATTGGAGCCAACCCACACACAGCGCTATTAGAGTATAGGGAGACCCTAAACCCACGCTGACTGTGTCCCTTAATAGGTGACACAGCCTTAACACAGTCTCCCCCCCCCCCCCCTTCTACAACCCCCTGGTACTGTACAGATAGCTGGAGTCGTTCAGCAGGGACCTGGCATCCACTGGCAGTGAGCTGCAGGCTGTAAAATCGCGCTGAACGCTGCTGGGTTCGCTCTGAGAAGCTCCGCCCCCTCAATGGCGCTGTCTTCCCGCTCAATGGAGATTATACTGTGTCAAAGTCAGAAAAATATCTCTATGCACACTACCATATTTGCACCTCACACAGGTCCGTGCTGCGCATGCGTACGCTCTCCCGTACGTGCGCATACTCACAGTCGCGGGCACCCGCAGGCGCACGGTATGCGTATTTACGGTAGAGTTTATGTGATTGTAGCGTGCGACTTAATCGTAACATATTTTCAGTAATAATGTATTTTGTAGACCATGGTCCCTTTGATAGATTCTGAAAGTTTGGTTAATATAGAATGTTCATGAACAGAGAAATCCCTCTTTGTTTGATACGAAGGGTCAGACAGGAGTAATACAGTGGTGTTTAGTATCCATCGGAAGAATATTTAATTAGAAATATTCCGGTGTTGGTTTGAAGCAGATCAATCGCTCGTGCGAATAGTTATGGACATAAGAAGTTTATGAACATTTACTTTATTTGCACTTTATTACCCATGCGGCGGGAAACCCAGTTTCCCTCCCACCTGAGCTGTTGGAAATAGTCACAGCCCACCTGTATGAATCAACCTATGACCTTTTGTTATGATGCAAGGCCGAATTCCTGTGTCCAATGAACAATGAGATTGTAGGGACCATTGAATTGCATTGTGTGTGGGGCATAAATAGAAAGGCCGATCACATCCAGCTCTTACTCTTCAACGGTTATCATTGCTGAAAATCGGGAGCTGGATGTCCAGAGGCGCATGCGATCGTTTCCTTTGTGCGTAAGTTTTCCTCCGTAATCATACTGTTTCTCTCTCGTTATTATGGGCCATATCTCTCTCTCTCTTCTCTTTCTCTCATTTTTCTCTTAAACTTAATTGTATTGTATTTACTGTGTAGTTACCTGGTTAGTTAGTCTATGTTATATTGTAGTGTATGATTTGTATTTGTATTAATTCTTTTGCAAGTTTATCATTCAAAATATATACATATTAGGCGTTGGACCCTAAGCCTAGGTATCAGTGTATTTCTTATAGTGTCTAGTATTCTCAGAGCGTCGGTGACGCTCAAACAGCTTTTAAGGTAATAAGGTTATACTGTGTTGCATTTACACTCTAACATTACACTAAGGTTTTACTTCACAATACACTGTTTATGGTTTAGATACAAAGGTTTAATATAGTGAGCGTCAGCGCCGCTGGTGATCTCCTCGTGGTCCCGAGCGTCCGCTACGCTATAGCGAATCATTACGTTAGTCAACAGCCAATAACGTGCCTGCCTGTGATCTCTTGGCCGTGAGTGAACGTGACGCTTGAGCGTCTCGATCACGGCAAAGCGATTGTTACGCAACTAGCGTACCCTTACGGTACTTCATACGTAAATAGCGTACAGTGTTCTTAGACCTCATAAAGGGTATTATATACGATAAATATTTAGCTTTATCAATTGCGGGCTCGTCCTGTCCTTCACATATCTACACTAGGTAATTTCAGCAGACATTATCCAGCAGCAAAGGGCGGGAGATCATATTCCTCGTAGTGCTGTTTGGATAAGCGTCTGCTTCTCTTAGTAAAGGGTGCTGAAGGAATCCGGGAACCGGAGGTAAGAACAAAACAATAGTGTCTTTTTAAAACTGTTTATTTTTCTGTCTTGCGTACACACGCACGCACACATATATATCTGCATTTCCTTTTCATTGGTGTATTTTCGTATGTCACTCTCCTGTTTGCCAGTTCTATAGTTGATAAACGTGCTTAGAGAGAGTTGTCACTATTTCATAGTTTAAGAGTAAAGGTAACATAGTTAAAGTATAGACAAACACACAGCTGTGCCTGAGAGACAAGGCGAAGTCAGTGTGGTGCGTGGTAGATGATAAAGGATCATCTACATTGATAAACGTATAAATTGTGTTACGGTGGATCTTTGCTTTGCGTACACGTGTCTCTAACAAAAGACTGAGACTTGCGTACGCAATCCAAGGGCCGACGCACGCAGCGTATATTACGCAACGGAGCGTACGGGTACGCCCACGTAACTCAAATCACAAGTTTTTTTCTCTCCTCTCAACGCGATAAGTAGCGCCACGCGGTAAATAACGCCAGGCGATAAATCGCGCAAATTTTTTTTTTAATTCCAAATTTAAATTAATAGATCCTTCTCCTAATCTGTAACACATCTGGTCTAAAGAGAAATTTCTGCGCAGAAATAGAAATAGAAACAAAAGTGTACATGTGGTGAGTGAGTGTGTTGTATACAATTTTACAGGTTGAACCACAAGAAAAGTCGAGTTCTCGTGAGGTACATGCGTGTAAGTGACGTACATGGTGGCTAGGGAGGCATCCCTGGTTAAAACATACAATTTGAGCATTAGAGTGTAGCAGACCAGGAGGTCATACTGTAACAGACCAGGAGGTCATAGCAGACCAACAGGTTCAGGTACAGCAGACAAGGAAGTCCGCTATACAGTCCACAGGCACAACACCAAGAAAGGGTTGGTGCAACACCCATATAGGCCATATAAGCTCTGGCTGAAGGAATTCGCAGCCGAAATTTTCGATTCCACTGGTCGCTCAGTACATAAGATTAGTTGCTTGTGTACTAAACTATTGTACCGCACGTAATTGTGTGCATTAGTAAACCTGACCGGTACTATTTGTGTACGAAGGTCATAAACGCTATTTGTACATTCTAACGTGATTTGTGTAATTTTTTTTTATTTTAAGGGAAGTTCGCTGCTCACTCAGGAACTATCCAGCAACCAATAGTTACTGGAAAGAGTAAGTGTTCTTCGGAGCACCCTCACAGGTTCCAGTAAATAGAGGTTCAGGTCGCAGGGGCCCTAGGTCGAGTACGCCAGCACCATATCGGTGTGATCAGGTCGTATTGGTCGGCGTGGGCGAGTGAGTGGGGTACTCGGTAAACCGCCAGCGTCAGCCTATTTTGGACATTTGGTTTGCGTAAGGGTTGGTTAAATAAAGCAACACCTTCGAACTATGGGGGCCACTTGTTCAGGTAGGGGGCGATCAACCTCGGTTCGGGTTGATTCAGTGAACCGACCAATTGGGTCGGCAAGGTATGTAATGTGTGAGAAATACGGAAGTCACACAGAAGCTTTATGTGATGAATGGGAGAGAATGACAGTACATGACGGGGAGAAATTCCCAAGAGTAGGTAGCTTCAGCACAGAAGTGTTAACGAATTTAAGGAGAAGGATATGTCTCATTAAATCAACAAAGAGACGAATCAAGCATTATGATTATTTGCAGTTGTGGCAACAGGAGGGTGACATACAGAGAGGATTGGCTCAGGCGGCGGGATCTGGCTCAATCAGAAAACTGATAGCCACGGCCCCACCGCCACCATACATATCAGGAGAGAAATTGGTTGCGGAGAATGACGCACTAAGGTGTAACACACAAACACTTAGCAACTGTGTAAATGTTAAAGATAATGTTAACCAATTAACCAATACAAGTATTAACCCGTGCAAGTTGTACCCTGTTTTGAACTTTCCTCAGGAGTGTGATCAAGAAGACGAATCGGCAACAATTTCAGCGCTCTCTCTAGCAGCCACCATAGCAGAGACCACAGTAGGCACAGCTCCACCCACGAGATTAGTAACAAAGGCCCCTAGCGGAGGGATAGGTGAGGTCGTATCTACAGGTAAGTACGGCACCATACACTATGCTGAAGCCATTTCACCACAGGCTGTAGAACCCACACAGAGTGATGTTGTTAGAGTTACTCCTGTTAGGGTAATAGCTGTTCCAAATGGGAAAACTGACACATCAGGAGTCACCCCTGTGAGGAACATTGCCATGTATAGCCCATTTTCCAGAATGGAATTAAGGACCATAGTGTCTGAATTCCCTGACCCTAGAAAAGACTTAGTTGCCAGTCAAAAATACATCAGAGACTTAGGTAACACTGTAGAGCCCAACAATAAAGACTGGCAGATATTGCTGAGAGCATGTTTACCCTCCAATGTTGACGCAACTCAATTTTTAGCTGATTGCGGATTAGATCAGGATGTACCTCTTACAGATGTGTACAACAAAGATAATGTAAAAAGAATAAACTTACAGTTAAAAGAGTATTTCCCAGCGGTAGTCAGATGGAACAAGATATTCTCCATTAAACAGAAGGAGTCAGAGACAGCTGCAGAGTATTTTCACAGAGCATTATCAGAAATGGCAAAATACACAGGCATAGAGGACATTAAAACAAACATAAACCATCGAGAAGTAGCAGTATCGGTACTGATGGATGGTTTAAAAGAATCATTAAAGACTAGGGTACAGACCACACAACCATGTTGGCGAGGTCTGTCTGTGGCTACTTTGAGAGAGGCTGCTATTGATCACGATAGGAACATCACCAGACACAGGGAACAACAAAATGATAAGTTAATGGCCGTAAGTATACAGGCCCTGACCACAAGGCAGCCTTTGTTTGTATCACCAAACCCTGTGGGTAAGTCAAGTGTGGTTACTTGTTATTCTTGTCATAAACAGGGACACATGGCACGAGATTGTAGAGTAAAGAATGTACGAAACTCATACCAACCCCCTAGACAACGACACGACACACGACATTGGGAGCAAGGTCCGCAGAAACGGAGTTATGAGCCACATGCAGGGGAAACAAAAAGATACCCCCCAAACAGAGATTGGCAAACCTCTGGTAGTTCCCAGCTAACTCCCTCACAAGTAGTTGCTGCCAGCGGGATTCAGGGAGGTCACCATACCCAATAGGGGTGTGGCCATACCTGTAATCTGCAGCCAGTAAAATTGATTGCAAGTCTTGGAAGTGAACCAGAAATTGCAATCAATGTAGCTGGTAAATCATTAAACTTTCTTGTAGACACAGGGGCGGCCAAATCAGTGATAAATTCGACAGTGGGCATGAGGACCACTGGTAGGACAATTCCAGCCGTGGGAGTAACAGGAGTAGTCCAGCATTACCCTGTTAGCAAACCAGCAGAGATTACAATAGGGCCTTTACATACCAAGCATTCCTTTTTGCTGGCTGCATCGGCACCGACCAATCTCCTGGGAAGAGACTTACTGTGTAAAATGGGGTGCGTCATTTATTGTACTCCTGAAGGTGTATTCTTGGACATACCTGAGAATCACGCTCAGGAAGTACGAGACATGTTAGACTCCCCGTCAAAATTAATGTCACATACCATTATGACAAATAGGACTCCCTCCCAAGTAGAAGAAATGACATCTCAGATACCAGAGTCACTTTGGACAAAAGATGGACAGGACACTGGATTAATGGCAAACGTAGCTCCGGTAGTTGTACAAGTAAAAGATGGTAGGATAGCTCCAAAAATCCCACAGTACCCTCTGAAGCCAGAGGTGGAGTTAGGAGTTTACCCAGTAATAGAGCGCTTGCTACAACAGGGCATTCTGGTAAGAACGTCCAGCACTGCTAATAGTCCCATCTTCCCTGTGAAAAAGAGTGGGGGGAGGGGTTACCGGCTAGTGCAGGATCTAAGGGGGATTAACAAAATAGTTGAGAGTCAGTTCCCCGTAGTGCCAAATCCAGCTGTCATCCTAATGCAAATCCCTCCCACTGCGAAATTTTTCACTGTTATTGACCTCTGCTCCGCTTTCTTTTCGGTACCTCTGCACCCTGACAGTCAATATTTGTTTGCATTCACATACAGAGGAGTCCAATACACATGGACTCGATTACCACAAGGATTCATAGATAGCCCAAGTATATTTTCTCAGGCTTTGCATGATTGTTTACAGTCTTTCCAACCAGTGAGTGGATCAGTATTAATACAGTACGTGGATGATCTACTACTGTGTTCTGATTCATTGGAAGCATCCCTGAAGGATACGAAACAGCTCCTGTTTCATCTTTCAGACACAGGACACAAGGTTTCCAAAGACAAGTTGCAATTATGCCAAACTAAGGTAAAATATTTGGGACACTGTTTAACACAAGGACTGAGACACCTGACCGCTGATAGAATTCAAGCAATTAGAGACATGACTCTGCCACAAACCCAGCAACAGATCAGAACATTTTTAGGAATGTGTGGGTATTGCCGTAATTGGATCCCAGGGTTTTCCATTTTAGCGTTACCCTTGCAGGAAATGGTCTCCTCAAACAAACCTGATCGGATTTCGCATACAGACGAGTCTGAGGCAGCATTTGAGAGACTTAAACAGTGCCTAACGCAGGCACCAGCATTAGGTATGCCGGACTATGGGAAACCCTTTGAACTATACGGAACAGAAAGTGCTGGTTGCGCGGCAGGCGTACTAACCCAAAAGCACGGTGATGCCAGCAGGCCAGTAGCATATTACAGCGCTCAGCTAGACACGGTAGCGCGATCCCTCCCCACATGCTTGCGAAGCGTTGCTGCGATAGCATTGCTAGTAACGAAAAGTGAAGACGTCGTTCTAGGTCACAACCTCACAATTCATACACCACATGCAGTGTCAGCCTTGTTGAATTCTGCCCAAACCAGGCACGTCTCATCAGCGCGGTTTACAAGATGGGAATTGGCACTAATGGCCCCCGTAAACATCACCATAAGGAGATGCAGTGCATTACATCCTGCAACATATCTCCCAGGTGTGTCTGGACAGACCCAAAGGGTGAAGGATGAGAGTACTGGGGAAGGAGGATTTAATACAAAGGAAGACACTCATGATTGTATGGAATATTTGACCCAAAATTTTACCGCAAGGCCTGACATCAGTGACAACCCACTGGAAGATGCAGAACTTACGTTCTACACGGACGGTAGTTGTCATAGACAGTCAGACTCGGGAGACTTGTGTACTGGATACGCAGTCGTAGATGACCAAGGCACCATAGAAGCGGAACCGCTAGGCCCACCTCACTCAGCCCAGGTTGCTGAACTGGTCGCCCTAACCAGAGCATGTGAATTGGCTAAGGGCAAATCAGCCAATATCTACACCGATTCTAGATACGCATTCGGGGTAGTCCATGATTTCGGTGCCCTATGGCGCCTCAGAAATTTCATGACGGCAGCTGGTACACCGGTAGCGCATGCAGCTCACATAAAAAGGCTTCTAACAGCGATACAGGAACCCGACAGAGTGGCTGTTATCAAATGTAAAGCACATACATATAGCCAAGACCCAGTATCGCTTGGTAACAGCCGAGCAGACGAAGCGGCTAAATTAGCAGCTGGTACCCCCAGACAGACAGACACCACACAATTGATGGTATTTAATACCATCAACACACAGAAGTTGTGTGAAATGCAAAATTTGTGTTCCACACAGGAAAAGGCAGTCTGGAAGGCAAAGGGATATGGCCAGGAGTCCTCAGGACTCTGGACGGATGGACATGGTAAACCAGTGGCCCCCAGAGCATATCTTCCATGTTTGGCTGAAGCAGCTCACGGGCTGACTCATCTAGGCAAGGAAGGGATGTGCAAGTTGGTAAGAGCATATTGGTGCGCCCCAGGATTCTCCTCTCATGCGAGTAAAAGAGCCATGTCATGCCTTACCTGTTTGAGAAAGAATATTGGAAAGGCAATACCTACAGAACCATCCCATATCCCACCTGCCGGCGTCCCTTTCCAGGTAATACAGATTGACTTCATTCAATTACCCCCTTGTCGAAATTTGAAATATGTACTTGTTTGTATAGATGTTTTCTCAAATTGGGTCGAAGCATTTCCGGCGGCCACAAATACCGCTATGTTTACTGCTAAGAAAATTGTGCAGGAATTTGTATGTAGATATGGTATCCCTAGAATTATCGAAAGTGATAGGGGTACCCATTTTACAGGTGATGTCTTTCAAGGAATGTGTAAATTGATGGGAATTGATAGCAAGCTGCACACTCCATACCGTCCACAGGCGAGTGCGAAAGTGGAAAGAGTGAACAGCACTATTAAAAATAAACTGAGTAAAGTGATGGCAGAGACAGGATTGACATGGCCAGAAGCTTTACCCATTGTACTGTACAGCATCAGAACCACTCCCAGGTCCCCTCTTAATCTGTCTCCCTTTGAAATCTTGTTTGGTCGACAACCGCATGTCATGATTAACCCTCAGGATGACTTGAAGTGTAACAATGAAGTGACTGTAAAATACTTGATTAACATGAGTAAACAGTTAAGGAATCAAAATGATAATCTGAAGTTAGTGATTCCTGATTTACCAGATAGTAATTGTCATGACATTGAACCTGGGGATTATGTAATGATACGGAATTTTCTACGCTCAGGTTGCCTTATTGACAGATGGGAAGGATCATACCAGGTCTTATTGACTAGCACTACAGCATTGAAGGTTGCTGAGAGAGAGACTTGGGTTCATTCGTCCCACTGTAAGAAGGTCGTTGATCCAGAGAAGTCCTGTGATAAGGAACAGACGGTAGAGGTTGTATCACTAGAGTGTCTGTTCCAGGAGGACTAAGGCGGCACCTGAGCATCGAGAACCACAAGATCAAAAGCAGTTGTCGATCCCCTGTTCCCTTTTATTGTTTTTCTCCAACTTCCCATCCCATCTCCCTCAATTATTATTTTTTTCCCCTTCTCATTCTTCTTCGTCTCCTCCTATAAGATGGACTTGCCCCAAGAGACTGTGATCCGGATTTTCCTGTTGACCATGATGTTGACCAGAGCAGTCTGTTCCGGCGAGAGTACCATGGAGGTCGAGAGAGGTTCTGGAATGGGTTCTGATGATAAAGATGGAGGCGTAGTTTTCCAAGAACAACTTAACCAACAAGTAAAGGCGAGTATCAGAAAACGATCCGATAGCATTGACCATAGAAGGAATTGTGAAGGATTGTTAGCTGAAGAAAACTGTATCTGTAGGCTCTGTAACAATGTCATTGAGGATGGGTGCATTAAGAAATGCCAATCCAGTTTTAATATCCATATGGACCGGCATCCATTGAGTGACTATCACTCCTTAGTGGGTAATGTGTTAAACAAAACAGATTGTTGGGTATGCTCTCAAGTACCTCAGGGTCATAGCAAATCAGGGCTAGTACCATTTCCTTTAACGATAGGGGAGGTACTTGAGTTAAATGGTGGGAGACCGGTGGACCGGAGGTTTAATATCTCCAGCCCTCCTAGTTTGAAGCTCCACCAATACCATGTGGATAGGTCCCTATTATGTTTCAACATCTCCAATCCCCGAAAGCCGGGAAATTGGGAAGTGTCATGGAGTAACCACACCATGACCTTTTCGCATAGAGCAGATAGAATGCCTACAGATACAGAGCTTGTACGCCACATAGCCAGTAGAGGAAAATCTTTCCGGTATAGGTATACCTTAGGAAATAGGATTACTAGAGTTGGAGAGGTATCACCAGGATACTGTGCACATATCGTACAACCTGATACGTGTACTAAGCAGATGGAAGAATTAGGGTTAGGAGATTTCACATGGAAGGTGTGTAATATGGTTATGTCCTACTCCGTACCATATGTTCTCCCCGATGATGCATATTTCATATGCGGGAGAAAGGCGTACAAGTGGCTTGCCCCAAACTCTGAAGGATTGTGTTATATTGGAAAAGTACTGCCTGAAGTAATGACTGTATCACATGACAAAATGAAAGACATACACCGTGGTGCCCAAGCTCCTTATACTCACACCCATTACGAGCACGTTGTTAAAAGGCACCTGATAGAGAAGACAGAGCATCCGGCCTCTGATCTGATAAGTGAATCCACCGGGATTCAATTCTTAATCGCGTTAGATTTCACCCGCACCGCTAGAGGAGTGCTGAATTATAAATACATATCGGCGCTCGCAAATTTGTTAGATAATATCACTGAAATGTATGATGACACGTTTAGGTATACTGGAAGAGAACTTCAGGCTTACAAAACAGAACTGGTACAGCATAGAATGGTTCTCAATTACCTCACAGCAGTAACAGGCGGATATTGTGTCACACTGGCAACACAATACGGCGTGAAGTGTTGCACATATATTACGAATAGCACCGAGGATCCGGTCGAGGTCATAGACCAAAAGATGGACGATATTCTCCAATTGAAGTGGGAATTTCGCAGGAGACACAATCTCACTCTTGCTGCTGTAGGTAATGAGCTGACTGGTTGGGTGTCATGGTTGAACCCGCGAAATTGGTTTTCTGGTTTAGGAGACTGGGCTCAAGGAGTCATAATGAATGTTGGGAAGTTTCTCCTATGTATCTTAGGTGTTATCATAACGATTGGTTTGATATTTAGATGCGGTCAGGCTTTAATGAGGTGCAATCATCGTACTAGGGTAATGAGTTTAAGGAGTGAGGAAACTGTAATTCCAATGGACTTGATTTATGACCCAAATGTAGAAACAATGATGTGATGAAAATGCGATTTCTACGGTCCGTTTCTTTCACCTGTTTTTCCGTTTTCTCCAAGGTAACAAGACCCACTTGGACGAGGAATTTGATGAGCCGATATACAGACAACAGAGGGATTAAAGAAGAAGTTTGACAACCTGATACACAGATTTTTGATGAACTATGCCATGGATCCCCAGTTTCCCTAGAAAATTTTAAAATTACGCTAGCCCAACACTTTTGTAAATCTATGGACATTGACAGCTTTTGCTCGCACCTTACGGGCAAAAGCACAAAGAAGACTGCATTCAACAGACACCAAACAAGACCTCAATCGACGAATGTACATTTACCTGACATAGAATACCACCGCATTTACCGTAATTATGTCTTTTCTTCATTTCTACAACCCTCAGGTAATGACACACATAGTCGATAGGGAATACAGGCACAGATATCAGCAATCACATATCTCCCCCATTCATGTATCATCAACTAAAATGTGCTCCCCCATTTTGTTACAACCAAAGCCGAAAAGAGCTCGGTAAAGTTTGACAGCCCATCCACAGACCCGTACCACGGGATAAGAAGGAATTCACATGTATACTTCGCAATACCTCGAAGCTTGATTTAAAACACGTACGGCATGATGATACATGACCCCCAAGCACGGATTCATACACACATGCTTCTGCTATCTCACTAGGTCATACCCTTTTCCTACCATCTCCTCTCCTCCCTTACCCAACCATGTAAATGTATTAACCCCTAACATATATTTTTCTCTTTTTGAAATGTTTTCAGAAAGTGGCAGTTATTGTTGACTGCCAAAGGGTGGACTGTCAAAGTCAGAAAAATATCTCTATGCACACTACCATATTTGCACCTCACACAGGTCCGTGCTGTGCATGCGTACGCTCTCCCGTACGTGCGCATACTCACAGTCGCGGGCACCCGCAGGCGCACGGTATGCGTATTTACGGTAGAGTTTATGTGATTGTAGCGTGCGACTTAATCGTAACATATTTTCAGTAATAATGTATTTTGTAGACCATGGTCCCTTTGATAGATTCTGAAAGTTTGGTTAATATAGAATGTTCATGAACAGAGAAATCCCTCTTTGTTTGATACGAAGGGTCAGACAGGAGTAATACAGTGGTGTTTAGTATCCATCGGAAGAATATTTAATTAGAAATATTCCGGTGTTGGTTTGAAGCAGATCAATCGCTCGTGCGAATAGTTATGGACATAAGAAGTTTATGAACATTTACTTTATTTGCACTTTATTACCCATGCGGCGGGAAACCCAGTTTCCCTCCCACCTGAGCTGTTGGAAATAGTCACAGCCCACCTGTATGAATCAACCTATGACCTTTTGTTATGATGCAAGGCCGAATTCTTGTGTCCAATGAACAATGAGATTGTAGGGACCATTGAATTGCATTGTGTGTGGGGCATAAATAGAAAGGCCGATCACATCCAGCTCTTACTCTTCAACGGTTATCATTGCTGAAAATCGGGAGCTGGATGTCCAGAGGCACATGCGA
Organism: Pseudophryne corroboree; assembly: GCF_028390025.1. Lineage (NCBI taxonomy): Eukaryota > Metazoa > Chordata > Amphibia > Anura > Myobatrachidae > Pseudophryne > Pseudophryne corroboree. Next base: position 203,058,353 of record NC_086453.1, on the reverse strand, counting down.
TCGTTTCCTTTGTGCGTAAGTTTTTCTCCGTAATCATACTGTTTCTCTCTCGTTATTATGGGCCATATCTCTCTCTCTCTTCTCTTTCTCTCATTTTTCTCTTAAACTTAATTGTATTGTATTTACTGTGTAGTTACCTGGTTAGTTAGTCTATGTTATATTGTAGTGTATGATTTGTATTTGTATTAATTCTTTTGCAAGTTTATCATTCAAAATATATACATATTAGGCGTTGGACCCTAAGCCTAGGTATCAGTGTATTTCTTATAGTGTCTAGTATTCTCAGAGCGTCGGTGACGCTCAAACAGCTTTTAAGGTAATAAGGTTATACTGTGTTGCATTTACACTCTAACATTACACTAAGGTTTTACTTCACAATACACTGTTTATGGTTTAGATACAAAGGTTTAATATAGTGAGCGTCAGCGCCGCTGGTGATCTCCTCGTGGTCCCGAGCGTCCGCTACGCTATAGCGAATCATTACGTTAGTCAACAGCCAATAACGTGCCTGCCTGTGATCTCTTGGCCGTGAGTGAACGTGACGCTTGAGCGTCTCGATCACGGCAAAGCGATTGTTACGCAACTAGCGTACCCTTACGGTACTTCATACGTAAATAGCGTACAGTGTTCTTAGACCTCATAAAGGGTATTATATACGATAAATATTTAGCTTTATCAACTGGCCGGAGGAATTCATGCTGGCATGGATCTGTAGACCGCGACAGGCTGCTTGTGGTCAGTGTAGGGTCCGGAGCTGTAGTACTGTAGTACCGCTGAGCCTTCCAGGAGCGCGGTTAAGACCGCGCTCCTACCCTCTAGGGCCTTCTTCACACTGTCCCACTGCTTGCAAAGGGGGACAGTGACTCACTCGCCTATCTTCAGCTCCCTGTGGAGGTGGCGTCTGGCTGCTGGGGCGAGCGTTCACCTGCAGCGGGGCACGATCAGACCCCTCTGGAGCTCAACGTCCAGTCAGCGGGGGCAGTGGCTCAAGACCCTGCAGGGCGGACACTGCTCCCCCCTCAGTCCCACGCTGCAGGGAGGCTGTCGCCAGCAGCCTCCCTGTAAAAAAACAAACTCTGAAATAAAGAAAAATAACTTTTCCTAAGAGAACTCTGTAGAGCTCCCCTAGCTGTGACCGGCCCCTCAGGGCACATTTTCTAAACTGAGTCTGGTAGGAGGGGCATAGAGGGAGGAGACAGCCCACACTATTAAACTCTTAAAGTGCCAATGGCTCCTGGTGGACCCGTCTATACCCCATGGTACTAATATGGACCCCAGCATCCTCTAGGACATAAGAGAAAGGTACATTGTATGCGGTCCTTTTGTATATGATGTATCTTTTACTATCCCAGCCATTCATGCGGGAGCCGACATGTGTCGGATCTAGGGTGATCCGATCCGATCCGATGCTCACGGGAACGCTCATGGGATCGGATCGGGTGTAAAGCACAATGAAATGCCCAATTTCACCCAATATATCGCCCCGAATTGGGGTGAAATAGGGCATTATCGTTCTAGTGTTTGGGGCCCTTTAGGACGGAGGCTGCAGCAGCAGCACACAGAGCAGGATCTCTGCTCACACAGGTAGGAAGTGACTTTACTTTCACTTTCTGCCTGCCCTGTGGCTGAGCACAGATGGCAGCTGCAGAGGAAGCCAGGCACTGAGCCTGCGGAGCCAGAACCCTGCCCCAGCACTGCAGCATCACAGCACAAAGGTAAGATATGGATGGGGTAACGGGGGACTTCTGGGGAGAGGAAGGTGGCTAATAACATTGCTATGGGGGGGACCTATGAGGAGTGGGGGAAGGGAGGTAATGACACTGCTATGTGGGAGTAGGAGACTTATGGGGAGTGGGGGAAGGGGGGTAATGACACTGCTATGGGGGGGAGACCTTTCAGGAGTGGGGGAAGAGGGGTAATAACACTGCTATGTGGGAGTGGGAGTGGGGAAAGGGGGTAATGACACTGCTATGGGGGAGACCTATGGGGAGAGGGGTAATGACACTGCTATGTGGGAGTGGGAGCCCTATGGGGAGTGGGGGAATGGAGGTAATGACACTGCTATGAGGGGGAGAACTATGGAAAGTGGGGGCACAGGGGAATATGACACTGTTATTGGGGGAAGACATGGGGGTGTAGGAGCAGCTGATAACACTGCTATTACGGGGTAGGGCATGAGGCAGAGACACATGGGGAGGGGGAGCTCGGGGGGCTAATTGCTCTGCTATGGGGGAGGGGGCATAGGCATGCACACGGTGGGTGGCATTTGTGCACAGTCACACCCTGATATTTGGCACCCCCCACATGCCTAGTCAGACACGGCACAAATATTTAATATAGAACCAGCCCTGGCCAGCACTTGCTGACTAATTACACATTATGCACACTATGCAGTCACAATGTGATGGTACATCTCTTCCCGGCTCCCTTGTGACACTGTCCGCCGTGATTCCTAACCTGCCAATGGAGCGGACACCGCATACCAGGGAAGGTTCTCTGTGTGAGCTGTACTGGGTGATAGGGGGGAGATCTGTCTCAGGGGTATAGGGGAATCTTCTATATTGGGAGGAGGGGCCTATTCTGTGCTAAGGGAGATAATGTGTCTGAGAGGAAGGGGGATCCCTGTACTAGGGGGTAATAATCTGAGGGAGCAAGGTGCAGGTGTTAGAGATGAAAAGTGGGTGTGAGGTGCAGGGGAGATGGAAGCTGGGACCAAAGTACAGGTGTGAGACATGGAAGGTGGGAGTGAAGTGCAGGTGTGGGGGATAGAAGGTGGGAGCAAGGTACAGGTGAGAGACATGGAAGGTGGGAGTGAGATGTACGGGAGATGGAAGGTGGGAGCGAGGTGCAGGGGAGACGGAAGGTGAGAGTTAAGAAGAGGTGTGAGAGATGGAAGGTGGGAGCGAGGTGCAGGGGAGATGGAAGGTGTTAGCAAGGTGCAGGGAAGATGGAAGGTGGTAGCGAGGTGCAGGGGAGGTGGAAGATGGGAGCGAGGTGCAGGGGAGACGGAAGGTGGGAGTGAAGACAAGGTTTCAGAACTGGAAGGTAGGAGCGAGGTGCAGGGTAGATGGCAGTGGCAAACGCAGGATTTCTTGAGGGGGGTTTCCAAATGCAGTCCACAATGTCTCGCTCTGAGGAACATTGGAGCATGTGCAGGAATCTGGGAGGGCAGTAGAAGAACCTAGTAAAGACCCTGGACATTAACGTAAACATTGGTCTGTTTATACACTGGATACTGTATGAAATACAGTATTAATATTTAACACTATAGATGGTCTCTAGTTTAGGCTGTATCAAACATTTAAATATTATAATTAAGTGGTCAGGAAAAGGTTAAACAAACCATAATAAATAGACAAGCATAATAGAACCAGTACTGCACTTTCTAAGCACACATTCTCCCACCTCATGGTAAGGCTCCTGACTTTTCTTCCTGGTAGCTACTCTGGTCCAGAGCACTGATTGAGGATTCAGATCCACACACACACAGCAAATTCCAACTAATAAATAAATCATCTATAAATCTGCCATAGAGGACGAGACTCGCGCCGAACCCGCCCCCCCACACATGCTCCTCCTCAAACCTACCCATGTATAGGTTGGCGAAGCTCGGCACGAATCTTGTCCCCATCGCTGTCCCCCGTGTCTGCAAATAAACCTTAGTGTCAAATAAAAAATAATTGTGTTTCAAAATAAAATCAATAGAATCTAAAACAAATCCACGTAAGGAGGCCGGCATCTCTAAATCACCATCCAAGTAAAATTTCACTGCCTCTATTCCCAGATCGTGCGGGATATTGGAATAGAGGGCCTCTACATCACAGGTTATAAATGAGTACCCCTCTTTCCATTCAACACCTCTAATTAAATTTAGGAAATGCTTAGTATCTTTAATATAGGACTTCAGCCTCCCCACGTGGCCCTGTAGATAATTATCAACAAAAAAGGATAAATTATTCGTAAGTGACCCAACACCAGAGATTATGGGACGACCTGGGGGGGAGGTAAGTGACTTGTGGATTTTAGGTAAATAATAAAAAGTGGGAGTGATAGGGTGTGTATTATAGAGAAACTTAAACGTATCATTTGATATAGCTCCTCCACACAGGGCATCATCAAGCAGATCTCTGAGTTCCCTTTGATATTGGGCGGAGGGATTGTGATCCAATTGGACATAGAACAGACTATTGCCCAGTTGTTTACGGGCTTCAAATAAATAGTCCTCCACATCCAGGATCACAATTCCCCCGCCCTTATCGGCCGGCTTAATTATTATATTTACATCGGAGTAGAGAGTCTTAAGGGCTTTTCTCTCTCCCCTGCATAAGTTGTCCCTTAGATTCCCTTTATCCGCCTTCTCACATAGTTTCCTAAATTGTTCCAAAGTAGTATTATAGAAGCTCTCAATATAAGGACCTTTGTACTGGAGGGGGTAGAATTCTGATTTTTCTTTAAATTTATTTATCCTCCCTACATCATATAATTTTACTTCAGACTGTACACATTCACCAGTATCCTCTTGAAGATCTACCAATATGTCTAATGCCTCTTGATCCTCCACATCTAGTACAATAGGAGTACCGCAAGTGTTGGATTTTTTCAAGGCTTTTAGAGCAAAATAACGTTTACGACTTAGGGTCCGGACATATTTATTTAGATCTACAAAGAGGGTAAACAGATTTGGCTTACTTGCAGGAGCGAAATTCAGACCTTTCTCCAGGAGCCTCAATTCCTCCCCAGTTAGATTCCTTGAGGATAAATTGAAGACCCCTTTATTCCTCTCCTGGGTCTCATCTACCTGATACATTGATTTTTTGTGGGATTTTCCTCTCCCTCCTCTCGATCCCCTTGATCTTTTTCTCTTGTTCTTTTTATTTGGCCCCTTGGATTTTCCCAGAATGACACTTGGCGCTTCTCTAAAAAAGATCTATTATAGGGGGATTCTAGATCATCATCTGTCTCTGATTTCCTGTAGGTATTTCTATTTCTATTTCTATTTCTCCACCTCTGAGTTTCTTGATCTTGATCTGATTCCTGTGAGAGGGGTTCAAATCTATTTTTATTCTCATATCTCCCTTCAAACCTATTTCTATTTTCGTATCTCCCTTCCTGTCTAGGGTTTCTTAACTTCTGAAAATGGGGTCTGTTTTCTCTGAACCTATTTTTAACATTCCTATTTGATATGTTTTGCTGTCTATCAGTGTTCCTTTGCGGGGTATTAAAATCTTTATTTTTCTTATTATACTGATAGACCTCACCTTTTTCATAGTCTATTTTATCTCTATTCATTTTCTGCTCTTTTCTATATATAAGAGTCTGTTCAAACTCCTCGATTTTTTTATTTACTTTTAGATCTCTATTTTTATACTCTGGATGTGCCTCAAAAGCCTTCAATAAATTTTGTGTCTGTTCTATTTCAACCTGTAAGTTCTGAACCTTTTCCTCTCTATATTTTATCAGCAATTTCATAAGGTTCTTAGAGCACGTATCCAAAATTTGATTCCAGTCATTGCTGAAATTTAGGGTCTTCTCCAAAGGTTGAGTTTTTTAGAATTCTCAAACCTCTTGGGATTATATCACCATCTAGATATTTTTGGAGAGTCACCTGGTCCCACCAATGTCTGGTTTCAGCAGTACATAAGTTTTCTAGTTTATTAAACAGCCTATGTATATCTCCACTTCCATTTTCTTCAGTAATCTCACTAGGTATATTCCCTGCCCCTTTAAGATACTTATTTCTCCTCTCCATTCTATCAGTTAAACATTTCAATGACGTCATCTTAAATTACCAATACGCTGCCTGGGATGAGAACGTTTATTTATAGAACAAAAAAGAAAAAAAGGGCACAACAAAGTGACCCCCTGGCGCTGATTGGCAATTTACAATTAATGCATATATATGTTTTATAGTGTTTATAAAATATATATATATATATATATATATATTTATTTAATATTTAAATAATCCCGAAGCAGCTCACTGTAAATATGGGAGCTTCTCTCTCCCCTTCCTACATTACTCTAAAACAAGAAAAAAAGAACAGAAAGCGCTACTAGATTACTTATTAAAAAATTATTTTTATTATTTTTATTTTTATTTATATTTTACTTTTTTAATTAATAATATAATGCTCCTTAGTTTACCTATATATCAGAATACACATTACAGAATTCCCTTTATACAATATTATAAAAAATCTGGCCAGTTTAAAAACAATAATAACACATTCAAAAAATAAATACTCTGCTCAGTGCAATACAATAAACAATTAGATACAAATGGATCCCGCTGTTTCCTTTCAGTGTTACAAGGTGACCATGCTCCTAATTGAAGCTTAGACTTTTCAGGTTTTCATAGCTGTGTTTAGAAGTAATTTTGTCACAGTTTCCCGTGCAAAGTGTAGAGTAGTGAATACAAGTCCACGCACTTATGGATTCAAATGATGTTAACTTTCAAAATAGATTGAACCAAACAGCAATTTCAGTGGTTGTTCCTTTCCATTTAGAAGGTGTATACAACAGCTATAAATTAAATACTTGCAGTTTTAGCGTGTATAAGCCGGAATATAACCTTCATTAAAAGAAAAAGGATATTTTTACAAATCAGCTGATGGTTATATGCTGATTAGATATATAGCATAAAGTCACTTGATTGCTTTTAGATAAGCAGCTGAACATGTGATCTTTTTACTCCAAACGGACATAGATACTTTTTCTACACCTCAGCTGGTGTTATAACATGGCCATGTTATGTGAGAATAATTACCACATAACCTCCTGGGTTCAGATCCTTTTCGCTCCCGGCTCTGGTGCCCAAATGCCTGTATAAGAGCCTTATCCGGAGGTCCTTGGATGTTTGCCCAGCGCAATGAGGTAGATCTGTGGTGTAGTCCTCGTAGGTAAATAGGAGCAGAGTGATACGCGTTTCTCCGCCTACAGCACTCGGCGGCTTCCTCAGTCAGATATTTTAAACTCTGCCGCTCTCCTCGCTTTTATCCCCGGCATCTCTCAAGTGCGCCTGCGCGCACTGTCTGCGCTCCAAGCCTCATTTCTCACATTGCGGCTGTGGGTTATTTAGCTCAATTAGCACTATGCACTCGGTCACGCTCCATTCTTGTGCGGACATCCATCAGCTGTCAACATAATCTAATTAAGACCCCACATGTAATTCAGTCCACATAACTTATAGTGAAGCTTTTACACATATCTTGTTGTGGTGTTTATAAAAACCTTGTACAGAACAGTCAATGCCAGTATTTCTAATACCACTTTGAGCAGAGTTTATATTGACTGAATTACGTGTGGGGTCTTAATTAGATTATGTTGACAGCTGATGGATGTCCGCACAAGAATGGAGCGTGACCGAGTGCATAGTGCTAATTGAGCTAAATAACCCACAGCCGCGATGTGAGAAATGAGGCTTGGAGCGCAGACAGTGCGCGCAGGCGCACTTGAGAGATGCCGGGGATAAAAGCGAGGAGAGCGGCAGAGTTTAAAATATCTGACCGAGGAAGCCGCCGAGTGCTGTAGGCGGAGAAACGCGTATCACTCTGCTCCTATTTACCTACGAGGACTACACCACAGATCTACCTCATTGCGCTGGGCAAACATCCAAGGACCTCCGGATAAGGCTCTTATACAGGCATTTGGGCACCAGAGCCGGGAGCGAAAAGGATCTGAACCCAGGAGGTTATGTGGTAATTATTCTCACATAACATGGCCATGTTATAACACCAGCTGAGGTGTAGAAAAAGTATCTATGTCCGTTTGGAGTAAAAAGATCACATGTTCAGCTGCTTATCTAAAAGCAATCAAGTGACTTTATGCTATATATCTAATCAGCATATAACCATCAGCTGATTTGTGAAAATATCCTTTTTCTTTTAATGAAGGTTATATTCCGGCTTATACACGCTAAAACTGCAAGTATTTAATTTATAGCTGTTGTATACACCTTCTAAATGGAAAGGAACAGCCACTGAAATTGCTGTTTGGTTCAATCTATTTTGAAAGTTAACATCATTTGAATCCATAAGTGCGTGGACTTGTATTCACTACTCTACACTTTGCACGGGAAACTGTGACAAAATTACTTCTAAACACAGCTATAAAAACCTGAAAAGTCTAAGCTTCAATTAGGAGCATGGTCACCTTGCAACACTGAAAGGAAACAGCGGGATCCATTTGTATCTAATTGTTTATTGTATTGCACTGAGCAGAGTATTTATTTTTTGAATGTGTTATTATTGTTTTTAAACTGGCCAGATTTTTTATAATATTGTATAAAGGGAAATTCTGTAATGTGTATTCTGATATATAGGTAAACTAAGGAGCATTATATTATTAATTAAAAAAGTAAAATATAAATAAAAATAAAAATAATAAAAATAATTTTTGAATAAGTAATCTAGTAGCGCTTTCTGTTCTTTTTTTCTTGTTTTAGAGATGGAAGGTGGGAGCGAAGTGCAGGGGAGATGGAAGGTGGGAGTGAAGAAGAGGTGTGGGAGATGGAAGGTGGGAGTGAGGTACAGGTGTGATGTGAGAGATGGAAGGAGGGAGTGAGTTACATGGGTGATAGAGGGAGGGAGTGAGAGGTGCGGGGGGCTGAGACTGAGAGATGGAATGAGGGACTGAAAACTATAGGGCTAAAGAGGAACAGGGGGCATGAGAGGTGCAAGGGAGTAAGTAAGGAAAGGAGGAAGTTCAGGCAGGGATGACATATGAGACATTAAGGCGTTTGGCATCCTGGCGGTCTGAAAGCTGACGTCAGCATCCCGAAACTGCTTGGAATGCTGATGCTGGCATCCCAACATAGATAGCGATGCAGAAAGCCAAAATCCGGATCGAGTTGGTGCCAAAGTCTCCACTGGCAAGCCGTGTGGGAGGGTTAGGGTTAGGCTGCAGGGAGGGAGATTAGGAAGGGTGGGTAAGGGTTAGGCACCACTGAAGAGGCTGGGGGGGGGGGTTAGGGTCAGGCTGCAGGAAAGGTGGGTTAGGGTTAGGAGAGAGGGATGGTGTAACGTGAATACGAGACACTACTGTGCGGTGTAATATGAATAGGGGACACTACTGTGTGGCATCATTTGAATTGGAAGTACTATTGTGTACATTCCCTTCCCCTACAAGACCATGCCCCATTTCCAGTACTCACACCTTATTTCAAATGTGTGTAGGGGGTGGGTGGGGGTGCCTGCCCCTTACTTTGCCAGGGGCGCTCAGACCCCTAGATACACCCCTGCCTGCAGTACTCAATTAATAGAAAATTTCTTTATCCCAAGGGCAGGTTCATATTGCTAGATGTATTAATTGATAATACAGTTTATACTTTTCTTAATGTATAAGCACCTAATGTCTCCCCTGACTCCTTCTTTGCAGCTCTTTTGTCGACACTCCTCACATGGGGTGGTCAACATCTGATTGTAGGTGGGGACTTCAACCAGGTAATCGACCCATCCATGGACAGATTCACTCTGCTACCCCTCTCTGTCCTCTACTATCTTCTTTCTGCACACAACTCAACCTACTTGACCCTTGGCGCATTTTCCATCCTACCCAGAAGGACTTTTCTTTCTATTCTCACCCCCACTCATCTCACTCTCGCATTGACTACATTTTCACTTCTACGTGCCTCTTCCCTAAGGTCACTCACACGTCTATTGCCGACATCATTATTTCTGATCACGCCCACATATCCTTACATATTCAATTGACTTTATCCCATTGCTCCACCCCGTGCTGGTGCTTTCCCGCGTACCTACGCCAATCTACTGATTTCCTCCTCCACCTCAAACAATCCTGGCTCAATTATACTTTAGATAACAGCGACCAGAATCTGGACTCCCTGTTGTTTTGGGGTCCTGCTAAAGCGGTTCTCAGGGGACACTCACCTCCTCTTATCAGAGGTATAAACAGCATGAGGCTTACATTTCAGCGAAACTAGTCTACGACACTTTCCTCACCGAATGAGCACAACTTTCTCATGATTATCAGCGGAATAAATTTCATAGATGGGGCAATAAATCGGGCAAATTGTTGGCTAATCTGATCAAGGGACCTGAACCCTGTACATGGGTTAATGCCATAAATATTTCAGGGAAACTGGTCTCAGACCCTGACTCTATTTGTGCCGAATTCATGCACTTTTATCGCTCCCTATATACTGAAGGCCCAGAGGATGTTGCTGCCGGCTGCTCCTTTCTTGAAAATGCCAATCTCCCCATCCTCTCCCAAGAAGAGAGAGACATATTAGAAGTTATTGACACTATTAAAAACCTACCGAATTATAAAAGTCATGGCCCTGATGGCTTTAGCGCGGAATTCTATAAAATGCTTAGAGACGACTTAGCCCCCACTCTTACATCCCTCTATAATTACATCCTTACCTCTAAACAAACCCCGATTAGGTTTAATGAAGCTAGGATAATTGTTATAGCAAAACCTGGAAAAGACCCTTCCCTTACTAGCTCCTATAGGCCAATATCCCTCCTCAACCAGGACTTTAAGATTCTGACCAAATTGATGGCTGATCGCCGACAATTATGTCTTTCTCGCATTATCTTGCCTGCCAAGTTGGGCTTCATTAAAAAAAGACAGTCGGTGAGGGGTATCAGGGCCGCTTTGGCCGCCATCACTTACTCTCGCTCTCACAACCTCGTTCATAACATTCTGATCAATCTTGATGCAGAAAAGGCCTTTGATAAGGTCATTTGGCCTCATCTTAATCGAGTCCTACGCCATCAACACTTTGGGGAATAGTTCTGTGGTCTTGTTTACTCCCTATACACCGTCCCTACTGTGCAAGTGATGGTTAATAATATCTCTTCAACTCCATTTACCCTTGAAAGGGGGACTAGACAAGGCTGTCCTCTCTCCCCCCCTCCTTTTTAATTTAGCTTTAGAACCCTTTATACGCTATGTTGTTAATCTGTCTAGTTTCAAGGGTATCAAAATTGGCACTCAGGAACTGAAAATTATAGCATTTGCAGACGATATTCTTCTCTTCACCACTAATCCTAAACAGTCAATTCCGGCGCTGCAGGCAGCTATAGAGTGCTTTTCTTCCTTTGCAGGCTTTTCCATTAATTATGACAAATCGGAGGCCTTGGCCATATTCCATCAAGCCACTACAGGGTGAGACCCCCTTTTCCGTTCCGATGGGCTCCTACTCACCTCACTTTTCTTGGAGTTCTATTACCTTCGGATCCCGCTCTCCTCTATTCCCACAATAATTACTGTATTCTCACTAAAATTCAAACAGAACTCAGTCTGTGGCAAAACTTTCCTCTCAATCTCTTAGGTCATTGTAATCTTGTCAAAATGGCCAGCTTCCCCAAATTGCTTTATGTCCTTCAAATGGTCCCTGTCCTGCTTACAAAATCCGATGTGTCCCTCCTTAACTCATACATATCTAAGTTCATTTGGTCCAATAAGCGGCCTCATATAAGCCTTCTTAAATTGTCTTAATCGGTTCAGAATGGAGGACTAAATTTGCCCTACGTAGAGCAATATAATAGGGTCTGTCTTCTCCGTTTTGCCATGGACTGGCTTAGAGACACTAATGTTTATACGGATTCCTTGTTGGATTCCCAACTTTGTGCCCCTCTGTCCCTCTGCTATCTCTTACATACCAATAACACTACTCTGAAGTTACCTCAATTTGACAATATACTTCTGTCTTCCACTATTTTAGCATGGAGAAGGTCTAGGAAATCATTGAATCTACATTACTCTCACTCTATGTTCCTCCCTTTCATAGGAAATTTAGACTTCCAAAATGGCTGGGCCTCCTTCCCTTTCAATACTTGGCGCGCCACGGGGATCACACACATTCGTAATTTCCTCAATTCTCTGAATAAACTGCTTACTTTTACTGAAGCTATAGACAAATATAATTTCTACTGCGGGGTACACTGGGCTCCACAAGTCTGGACAATGGGGTGTAGAGTAGGATCTTGATCCGAGGCACCAACAGACTCAAAGCTTTGACTGTTCCCAGAATGCACAGCGCCGCCTCCTATATCACCCCGCCTTCCAGCACAGGAGCTCAGTTTGTAAGTTGGTGCTGCAGTAAGCAGGCACTTAACAGAGGGGCTGCTCCAAGCAGCCCTGAGAAAAGCTTTTTATGAAGTAAAAAGTGAAGACTTCAAGGGCAGCAGCGGTGGTAAATGTTTTGTGACATTCACTGCTGCAGCTACAGCTCTCCCCAGCGGCGCTGTACACTCCCCAGCCCTGGTTGCCGGGTACCTACAGCGGAGGCTCCGGTTTTCTTCATGTTAGACACACACGGCTGGGGCTCTCCAGGATCGTGTGGCTGCACTTCGGAAGGTGGTAAGTGGGTCCCGCTCGCGGGCCCGGCCTTTATCGCGATCCGGCGCGGTCAGTGGGAGGCGGGCCGCGCGCACTGGCGGTGGACACTGTGGCAGTACAGGCGATCCCACTAGATCACCAGGGCTTGGGCGCAGGTCGGGTTTTCTCTCTAAACCACTTCTTATATCACCCACAGTACCCGGTGGTTTTGCCAGCAAGGGGGATAAGGCTTAGACCTGAAGCCCCTCCCCCAGCCCCAGGGCGCCATTTCCCACAAATGTTCCCGCCCTGGAGCTGCATATCTGTCTTTTCCTCACTCCCAGTCAGTGTCTGCGGCGCCATTATCCCTCAGTTCACTGTTCCTGGGACTGCTTGGGCAAATCCTCCTATGTAAAGCCGCCTGGTTGTCAGCGCTGTGCCTTTACATGACACTTAAGTATTCTACCTGCCTTTTTAGACAGTGATAGTTAAGAAAGAGTGCATTTAGTCAGGGTTTTATAGTACAATTACCCTGTGATATACATCCAGTTCTTACTGGGTACTATTATATCTACTGTTATATAGCTGTGTAAGCTTGTCCAGTGCAGTATTATTGTCTGTAATAACCTCTGCATTGTACAAACTGTGACCTTCTGTGTGTGCATTTGATAGCTGAGTGTTGTCCATCTCGTGTCTTTCACTCAACTTGCTATCCCTATATTCTATAACCTGAGGGGGCTATAACACCGTCAGGTGTTATCTAATATAGGATTTTCACAAAGATATACTGTATCTTTCTCTGTGATTTGGTCACCATATTTCTCCTTTTTCTCTGCTAGTGCTGACTACACTGCGCAGGGGTTTGGGATATTGTGCTGCTGATAATTGTACTGTGTTACCTCATACTGCAAGTTATATCATGTCTGCTTCTGAGGGTAACGGTTCTGGGGCGGAACACACTGCTGGTGTTGCTGAAGCCACAGGCACATATATGAGGAGAATATAGCAGCTGTGGGCTCTGGTTCTGGGGGCTCCTTGCCCCCCAGTGGGACTGTGGCAACGGAGGCACATACTGACCCACCGTGGGCTGCTTTTTCCACGCTTCTGCATACGCTAGTTCATAAACTAACACCCCCTATGGGACCCCCAATGCCGGTACAACCGTATGTGGTCCCTGCAGCTAACCCGCCGTGGGCGGACGATTTATCTGCTCAATTAAAGAAGTTGAACCAGTCCTTGACTACTAAAAAGTCTGACCAACGCTCGCCTAAGTCCAAGACGTCCTCTAAGCGAGCGTTCGTCTCCTCACAATCTACTGCTGTCACTGACCCCTCGTCTGATGAGGACGGCACTTACACTGACCCCACAGGTTCTGACTCAGATACGGCTGATGGGGAGGGTAGTTCACATGTGGATGTTCCTGACCTTTTGGAGGCTATTAAATTAATTCTGCAGATTACGGATGACCCCAAGCCATCCGTGCCTCCTAAGAAACCAGATAGGTTCAAGCGTCAGAAGGTGGTTAAACAGGTTTTACCTCACTCTGATCACCTAGTGGATATACGTCAGGAACCCTGGGAAAACCCGGGTACGAAGTTTGTGCCTCAAAAGAAGATGCTGGCTCGCTATCCCCTCGCGCTAGAGCTGTCTAAAAATTGGGAAACACCTCCTCCAGTGGACTCACATGTGGCTAGGATGGTGGTTTCCTCAGCTCTACCTGTCACTACCATCACGTCTCTGAAAGAGCCTACGGATAAACGTGTGGAGGGTTGTCTAAAAGTAATTTACACCCTCACGGGTGCTGCACAAAGGCCCACTATTGCAGCTTCATGGGCTGCTGAGGCTATTGAAGCATGGGCCTTGGAGTTAGAAGCTGAAATCTCCTCTGACCATGCTAGACAATGCTTGTCATATATTGTCACAGCTTCTCGATATATTAAAGAGGCGGCTTCTGATGCCGGTATCCTGGCAGCCAAGGCCTCTACTACGTCAGTCCTGGCTCGCCGGATATTGTGGCTGATATCCTGGTCTGTGGATCTGGACTCTAGAAAAACCCTGGAGGTACTCCCTTTCAAGGGAGATATTCTGTTTGGGGAGGACTTAAATAAGATAGTGGCTGACTTGGCTACTGCCAAAACTGCCTGTCTACCTAATACCGCTCCTTCTGTGTTGAAGGCTAAAGGTACGTCCTTTCGCCCCTTTCCTCCTTCAGGTAAAGCAAAAGGTCAGGCGTACCATAAGCAGGCCCGCACTTCCAAACCTGGTAAGCCGAAGCCCAAAAGAGCCTGGGCTGCCCGTCAGCCAGCTGCCAAGACCGATAAGCCTGCCGCATGACGGGGCGGGCCTCCCCCTGGGGGATCCCAGGGCGGGGGGCCGGCTTCTAGCATATACCCAGGAATGGTTGAAGACCACTTCAGATGCCTGGGTACGGGAAGTCGTCACTCGAGGTTACGCCATTGCCTTCAAAAACCAACCCCCTCATCGATTTTGCCAGACAGACGTCCCTTTGGACCGGCCAAAGACAAAAACTCTACACTCGGTGGTACAGACCCTCCTTGATACAGGAGTCGTAGTACAGGTGCCTCTTGCTCAGAGGGGCCGGGGGTACTATTCTCCGCTGTTTCTAGTCCCGAAACCGAATGGGTCTTCCTGGCCCATTCTCAACCTCAAGGCATTGAACAGGTTTGTGAAGATTTCCAAGTTCCGTATGGAAACCCTTCGCTCTATAGTTCTGGCCTTGGAACCTGGGGACTACATGGTCTCCTTGGACATACAGGATGCTTACCTGCATATTCCTATAGCAGTGTCACATCAACAATACCTGAGGTTTGCTATTGGCAACATCCATTACCAGTTTCGGGCGTTACGTTTTGGTTTAACAACGGCTCCACGAGTCTTCACCAAAATTATGGCGGTGATGACGGTGGTACTCCGCCGTCAAGGAGTCAGGATACTGCCGTATCTGGACACTTGTTAATCCTGGCAAATTCCCCAGATCTTCTCCCGTGTCATCTGGATATGACGGTCCGGTTTCTACAAGCCCATGGGTGGCTCATCAACTGGATGAAATCCTCCCTGGTCCCTGCTCAGAGCATGGTGCACCTGGGAGCGCTGTTGGACACTCACAACCAGAGGTTGTTCTTGTCTCAGGAGAAAGTCCTGAAGCTTCAGGACAGGATTCGTTGCTTCCTTTCTCGTCCGCAAGTGTCGATACATTTGGCGATGCAGGTGCTGGGCCTCATGGTGTCAGCATTCGACATGGTGGAGTATGCTCAATTCCATTCTCGCCCCCTCCAGAAGCTGATTCTAGCCAAATGGGACGGCCTGCCTCACCGGATCAGGTCTCAAATGATCTCATTGACTCCGGAGGTCTGTCTGTCGCTGCTCTGGTGGCTCCAGGACCAACAGTTGTGCAGGGGCCGTCCCTTCTGGATATCTAACTGGGTCCTGTTGACGACAGATGCCAGTCTAAGAGGTTGGGGCGTGGTACTGCAGCAGCACTCCTTACAGGGTCGGTGGACCAAGGAGGAATCTCTCCTCTCGATCAACATTCTGGAGTTGCGGGCGGTCTTTAATGCGTTGAACCTGGCCCAGCATTTAATTCAGAACCGTCCTGTTCAAGTACAGTCGGACAACGCCACCACAGTGGCTTACATAAATAATCAAGGCGGCACTCGAAGCCGTTTGGCAATGAAGGAAGCCTCACGGATTCTACAGTGGGCAGCACGCCATATCGGCAATATTAATTCCGGGAGTCCTGATTTGGGAAGCGGACTTTCTCAGTCGTCAGGACGTGCATGCGGCGAGTGGGGCCTCCATCCAGAAGTGTTTCAACTCCTCGTGGAAAGGTGGGGTCTTCCAGATGTGGATCTGATGGCGTCTCGACACAATCACAAGGTTCCGGTCTTCGGAGCAAGGACAAGGGATCCTCAAGCAGCATTCGTGGATGCGCTGGCGGTGCCGTGGAGGTTTCGGCTGCCGTACGTGTTCCCTCCGGTGTCACTCCTGCCCAGGGTAATTCGGAAGTTCAAGCAAGAAAAACGAAATCTGCTTCTCATAGCTCCGGCGTGGCCCAGACGGCACTGGTTCTCAGACCTGCAAGGCCTATCGTCAGAGCGTCCACTTCTACTTCCACAACGCCCAGACCTCCTCGTTCAGGGCCCTTTGTTTGGTGCGCATCTAACAATTAAGACGCTTCCAAGTTTAGTACAGCCAAACTTTTGGCTTTTCTGCAGCAGGGCCTAGATTTATGCCTGTGTCTGGCCTCCCTCAAGGTTCATATTTCTGCCTTGTCGGTGTGGTTTCAGAGAAAAAATGCTACTTTACCTGATGTTCATACTTTCACTCAGGGTGTGTTGCGTATCCAACCTCCCTATGTCCCGCCTGTGGCTCCTTGGGACTTGTCGGTGGTTTTGGAGGCGTTGCAGGAGCCTCCGTTTGAACCTCTTGGTTCAGCTGATCTTAAGTGGCTTTCCCTTAAGGTGGTGTTCTTGCTGGCTATTGCTTCTGCTAGAAGAGTGTCGGATCTGGGTGCCTTGTCTTGTAGTTCCCCATATCTGATTTTTCACCGTGACCGGGCGGTTCTTAGGACTCGTCCCGGATATTTACCTAAGGTGGTTTCTTCGTTCTACCTTAATCAGGAGATTGTGGTTCCAGCCTTTGTCTCTCCTGATTTGTCTCCCAAAGAGCGGTCTTTGGATGTGGTACGGGCTCTCCGTATCTATGTGAAGAGAACTGCTTCTATTCGAAAATCTGATTCTCTCTTTGTTTTGTTTGGATTTCACAAATGTGGCTGGCCTGCTCACAAGCAGACCCTGGCCAGATGGATTAGAATGGTGATTGCACATGCTTATGTGAAGCCTGGTCTGTCAGCTCCTGCTCACATTACGACCCATTCTACTCTGTTGGACCTTCTTGGGCGGCCCACCGTGGTGCGACCCTTGATCAATTGTGCAAGGCGGCTACGTGGTCCTCCGGGAACACGTTCATAAGGTTCTATGCCTTCGATACTGTCGCTTCCCAGGATGCTTCCTTTGGACACCGGGTTCTTGTGCCCGCTACAGTGCGTCCCCTCCCATAAGGAACTGCTTTAGGACATCCCCATTGTCCAGACTTGTGGAGCCCAGTGTACCCCGCAGCAGAAAACGAGTTTTATGGTAGGAACTTACCTTTGTTAAAACTCTTTCTGCGAGGTGCACTGGGCTCCACAAGGCGCCCATCCTGACGCACTTAGCTTCTTTGGGTTGATATGGCATTAGCCGCTGACACTTCTCTTGTCGTGAGAGTGTGGTGTATGTGGCTACTAACCGTTGTCGTCTCTTTTCCTGCTACTGCATTGGGCTGGTTAACTAAAACTGAGCTCCTGTGCTGGGAGGCGGGGTGATATAGGAGGTGGCGCTGTGCATTCTGGGAACAGTCAAAGCTTTGAGCCTGTTGGTGCCACGGATCAAGATCCTACTCTACACCCCATTGTCCAGACTTGTGGAGCCCAGTGTACCTCGCAGAAAGAGTTTTAACAAAGGTAAGTTCTTACCATAAAACTCGTTATTAGCCCCCTCCATGAATACTACTATTTCCAGGCCTCCCACTACCTCCATTCGGTTCTATCACAACTCTTTCAGCCAGACTTTCTCAACCCTTTATACACACTTTTACACTCTGGCACATACTCTATCTCGACAATCTATGCTCGCATACGCACTGATATACCCACTGATATTGTTCAACTGCACAAATGGTCCTCTCAGATCCCATCTATGTCCCCAGACATAATAATGGACAGTTTTGCCAAATCTTTGAAGCTTATTCCAGCGAGTATTTATCAGGAAATGTTGTATAAGATCTTACACAGAGCTTGCATATCTCCAAAACGGAGTCATTTAATGGGCCTCTCAGATTCTGCGGCATGCATTAAGTGATCTACACCAGTGGCTGATATTATGCATTGCTTTTGGCACTGCCGCTACATACAAACATTTTGGAGTGAGTTACAGGCATACAGTTCCTCTACTTTAGGTATCGACTTCCAATGTACTGCTTCCTGGGCCCTCTTTGGACATCTCCTTGACCAGCCAAACATTCCCTCTCAAGACAAAAAACTAGTGACGCTCCTCTCAGCCGTGGGACGGAAATCCATACTTCAGCAATGGATACTTGACACCCATCCCACCTTACCCATGGCGACCTCTAGATTACTTCTTCTCTTTACAATGGACTGGTTAGAGACATCTCTTGATAAGGAAATTTTGACTCCTGCATTATTCCAATGCTGGTGAAAGTTTATCCACACACTACCCACATCCACAAAACTTGCTATTCAACAAAGCTTCCACTACACCACATGGTACTGTCACCAACTCCTAGATCATAGACCTCCCGTTTCCCTCCCATAAATTTCCACTCTCTCTAATCTCTTCCTCCTCCCCTTACTTACTTCTCCTCTTGTTCTTCTCCATTCCCTCCTTACACCTTCTTAGAACTCCATCTTTAGTATTTTTTCTTGCTTTGATGATTCCTCCATGGATGGGTCGATGGTCCCCTGGCTCTGGCAGATACTGTTTTTTGTTTGTTTATTGTTTATGTTACGCGTCCGTCACGTAGATGGACGCCGTCGTGTGTTTAGATTCCTATTGTTATATTAGACCTGTTATAACTATTTAGAAGTTTTTTCTTATTATTTTTCTTTCATTTTACTGTGCTCTACAATGGTCAACTTTCTAATTTTTATGTTATGTATGTTAGAAAATGGAAAATTTGAGGTATAATTTAAGACTATGCCGTTGTCGCTTTATATTAGTCTGGCAATATGTTTTTTCTCATTTGTATGCGGCTCTGTTTTTCTTTATGTTGCATACTGCTGTTTGTTCAAAGCCTCAATAAAATATATTTTGAAAAAGAAAAACGTTAGTCAGGGGCCACTGCTGCTAGGAGAAAAGAAAAAAAAGTTTAGCATAGAGGCCCAATCGTAACTTCAGCAGCTTTTGTCAAAGGGTAATGTTGCACTTCTCTCGTTACTCCCATTTGCCGAATTAGTATTTACCAGTGATCTTTTCCTAACAGAGAATTTTTCTAGTACTACAAAAAAAAGCTTCTAGGTCATGCAAAGTATTCATTTAATCCTTCTCATCCCATATTAAGGGTCTGTACATGGTCCAACAAACATTTCTGAGCTTATCTAGGCAAGGGCATTCCTAGAAATGAATACTTCTTATGTGGTAGTTAAAAAGAAATATCCTGGGGGTTACCCCTTCTCTGTCCGCTTTCCTACTGGGAAATACTAATGTGCGGACAGGATGTTCTCCATTTATGTTATTGCTCTCTTGATTTTTTATTTTATTTTTGGGTCTTACTATATATGTTCTTGAATGGCTCCATACTTACCAGTTCCACTGGTCTCAGCCACTTCCCCTGCAGGCTACAGCTCCTCTTTTACCGGTTGGATATTACTCCTCTGAGTGCATGAGAAATGGCTGAAACCAGAGTTGGGTCACCATCTCCTCCTAAATAAAACTTTTGACATTCATTTGTACATATTGGGGGTAATTCCAAGTTGATCGTAGCAGGAAATTTTTTAGCAGTTGGGCAAAACCATGTGCACTGCAGGGGAGGCAGATATAACATGTGCAGAGAGAGTTAGATTTGGGTGTGGTGTGTTCAATCTGCAATCTAAATTGCAGTGTAAAAATGAAGCAGCCAGTATTTACCCTGCACAGAAACAAAATAACCCACCCAAATCTAACACTCTCTCTGCACATGTTATATCTGCCTCACCTGCAGTGCACATGGTTTTGCCCAACTGCTAAAAAATTTCCTGCTGTGATCAACTTGGAATTACCCCCATTATAGGTTACATTTATATTTTTCATATTTTTATTTTTATTTTCTATAGTTTGTATACTGGCTGTAACTGCTTCCACATCCACATATGGCGATGTACTTGCTTTCTCTTTTTACTTCCTCATTGTTGCTACGAGTTCAAACAGTTACTATGTTTTCGTTCTTATATGACTTTGGTTAAACATACTACCTACAATACCTCAGTATCAAAACCAACAATCACTGGAAATGACATTCATTCATCGTCATTTTTACCAAAAAGCCTCTGTGTAAGGAAGATCCTGTCAATGTTACCTGGGTTTTGTTCTTCTAGAATTCCGGGTGAGAAATAACTTATCGATCACCCCGTCTAGCAGACTTCCACCGGACTTCCTACACATAATATAACTAGCGGACCCTTTCGGCCCCTGAACTTCAGCCTGAACCCTAGCTGCTGAACGTTTCTCGCTTGTGCACTTGGCTCCTATCATGGGCATTTTAACACGATCCCCAAATGGACAATACGAGCAAATGGTGAAAGTCCTCAGAGTTTTTTCACCAACTCCTTCTCAACCGAGTATACAACGCCCCCCCCCCCCAAGGCACTGGGAGCACGAAATGTATTAACCAAGTAATACCACGCCTTTCCAGTGGAGGTTACAGGGCTGCTGCTTTTGGGTTTCTATCCACTGGATTTCCGTGTGGGAAACGTCACCACACCATCCAATAAATGTCCACGAAGAATCTTCCTGGGAGTACAGTGAAGTTCTCAACTCTTTACTCAATCACCTCTGCGTATGCTAACACAGCGTGTATGATGATGCTATTTGTGCAAAATGACGCAAAAACCGTATATCACGTTGCGACGCGTATCACATTTGTGTGCCTTACGATTATGAACACAATTTTACTTTTTACAGTAGGCTATGTCTCCGTCACCTGGGGGGGTTTCATAGAGTGAAATTATATATATATATATATATATATATATATATATATATATGGATGTGGTGTAGACCCAATTATGCGCTATATATAAGCTGCAAACCTTATGACGTACTCCCTGTTAGCTAGAGTACAGATAATGGGATACAAGAATACAGAATGTCAAAGGGAGCGGTATAAATTAATTTTGTGAATTATTCTTCCAGATTATGACCACAGAGTGATAAAATAACAATTGGTTTTTTCATATATTGTCTATGTACATTAAAATTTGGTGAACATAGATTATCACATAAAAATCAAATAGTGTACATATTTAAAATACAAGTTCCAATTTTGTTGAAGACATGATATATCAGTATATTCCATCCAATAGTATTGTATACAGGATGTCTGATGTTCTCACAACAAGATCGTACCCGACGCGTTTCGTCCCAAAGGACTTCATCAGGGGTTCATGTCTAGATAATACATATGAATTAAATAAGACTTCTGTATAATCTATCTAGTGATCATAATCTTAGATGGTGTTTTTATACATACCAATCAATATTGGAAGAGTTATGAGGAAAAGAAACCGATTTATATGGTAATGTTGTTTCCACAAGTAAATTCTGAAAAAACCATATCATAGTATAAATTAGATCATTGTATAATCAAGATCCGTGAATGATCCACTACTATAGGAGGAGGAGGAGGGAAAAGTGGATAGGGAGGAATGTGGGACCCAAATATATGAACGTTAAATTTCTCCATGAAAATCATGAATATTTATATATGGATCTAATGGACTTCATAACATATTATTAACAATGTATATAGTATTGTGATGTAAAAAGACTTATATAAAAGGAGTCCATACATATGATCCTTAATTATAGGTCTCCTATAGAACCGGGTGCCTCATATATCTATATAATGATCCATATACATATTACATATAACCCAAAATGACATTTGAGTTTTTTTATATACATACCAAGGAATTAAAATCAAAACAAGATCGCGCTGAGTGCACCAGTGTTCACCATTGATCCAGCCTATAATATAAATGTTAACTTTAAGGAACAATAATTCCTCTATAAGGATAGAAAATTTCTCCAGTATGGAGGGGGCATGGAACTTGATCATACATACCCTCATATACGTACAAACTGAGGGGTTGCGCTGTTGTGATCCCTATCAGCTACAAATACATTTATAGTGATCCGGCCTATAAAACAATTAGTAATGGCTTATAACATTTTTCTAAATATAATATCAGCTAGCATATTTACTGTATAATTTAATTTACATTATTTTTATATAACAAAACTTGATTCTCCATTTCATTCATTGTATGAAAAATCAGAATAATGATTTATGTTCTAACATTCCAGAGGATTCTCATATGCAATCCCTATTGTTACATATTAACAAATAATGGTTACTGTGAACAAACATCTGATAACAAATAATGGTTACTGTGAACAAACATCTGATAACAAATAATGGTTACTGTGAACAAACATCTGATAACAAATAATGGTTACTGTGAACAAACATCTAAGTATGTATGATGATGCTATTTGTGCAAAATGACGCAAAAACCGTATATCACGTTGCGACGCGTATCACATTTGTGTGCCTTACGATTATGAACACAATTTTACTTTTTACAGTAGGCTATGTCTCCGTCACCTGGGGGGTTTCATAGAGTGAAATTATATATATATATATATATATATATATATATATATGCAATAAAAAAGAAAAAATAGCGCCACTTGTGGTAAGTTTAGCCTTCACAAATATGTACAATGTATGTCCAAAAATACACTCCCTTGGTACAAAGGGTGTCAGCAGGCCCCTAAATAAGAACAGCAGTGGTAAGCTGCTGTAAAAAGTGTTATAGAAACCAAGAATATGGGCACAAGCGACCAATGGTGTCTATAGTAAAGGAACGTAAAAAGATTTTTCATATATAAAAAAAATGCATATTTATTTTACATGATTAAAAAACAATAATACACTATAGTTTAAGAAAAAATGCTCAAGCATAAGAATTCATATAAAATGGACAAAATTATGATTAAAAAGAAAAATAAATATAAAAGTACAAGGTACACATCGATTTGTATAAAGTGCTTATCTTAGGTACAGGAGGTTGGTCTGGGAAAGATCATGGAATGTCCAACGCGTTTCGTCCTTCAGGACTTCATCAAGGGTAGTGTGGTACTGGGACAGGGCTCATATTTATACCTCTATTAATTAGAAGACTATGGGCCATATTCAATTAGCAGTGATAACGGACTTTTCACGTGAAAAGTCCGGTTTTCGGGTGAAAAACCGGACTTTTCACGTGAAATGCAATTACAGCCTATTCAATTATCCTGGAAAATTTATCGGTGATCGTGTTTTCACTAATTTCACTTCACCTTCTCTGAAGCAGGTGAAAAGTTGGGAAAAGTCACTATTTTAAGGTAAAAATGTTTGGATATGGTACAGAACTCCTGGGACACCCCCCTTTATGACTAATTAGGCACGTTGAAGTTTTTAATTATTTTTAATTGGCCAATAATGACATGTCATTTTTGGGGTGAAAAAGTAAAAAGTGATGGAAATTGGGGTTCAAGGTATGGGACAGGTATATTGGGGTGCTTTATGAGTGGGACAGGTGTTTTTTAGGCTTGCAGATGGGAGTAATCGGTCTGTTTCCACTTTTTTTAAAGTACCCTAAAATGACCCAAATATATACTTATACCCATTTTCATGTACCCCAAATTTAATGAGAGCATTTATTTTGCTCAAAAAAACTTGCTTTCTATCATTTTTTTGCATTTAAAAAAAATGCATATAACCGCCATTTCACACAATTTAAGTCCCCAAAAACTCTCTAATGTGATCTCTAACACACTTCTCTTCTGTTTTCCTATGTTAGTTTAGCATTTTTTGGGGTACAGGCTGATTTCCCCATTTTCACCTGCACTTTTCACTGCAAGAATTTTCACGTGAAACCCGGTCGGAATTGAATAGGTCGAAAAATGGAGCGTTTTCGCGGCAATTTTCGGCCGATTGCCGCGAAAAATTTTCGGGCAAAAAATTGCCGCGAATTTGCGAAAAATTGAAAAACGGAGCGTTTTTGCTGCAATTTTCGGCCGATTGGCGCGAAAAATTTTCGGGGCGAAAAATTGCCGCGAATTTGCGGATAATTGAATATCCCCCATAGTGTATGATAGATAGTTGCTGGCACTTACATAGGCGTAAAGGACTTGCATATGCTACTTACTGCAATTACAGGCGACTCATGGTTGTACGCATCTACACCTACGACTTAGTGGGTGAGAATGGGGCATTTGCATGTGGACTATGTAGACAAAAGTGACTGGACACCCCCGTGCAAGTGAAATGGTGTGTTCCTGCAGCAGACACATGTTCATGAAGATATAATAGGGGGGTACTGGTTAGATCATTTGCTAGCTAAATGCCTTGCGGAAGGAGCTACCTGAGTTTGGCTGCTCAATACACGTTGTATCATTTGAACTAGGGGAGTATCGGGTAGTTTGGATAGATATATATATATTTAAAACCTCCATACAAGCGGCACTGGGAGACTTGTTTAAAGTGATGAATACAGTGCTTTTATTGTAGCATGATCTACGTATCGGGGTCGCAGCCCCTTCGTCAGCCCCTGACGAAGGGGCTGCGACCCCGAAACGTAGATCATGCTACAATAAAAGCACTGTATTCATCACTTTAAACAAGTCTCCCAGTGCCGCTTGTATGGAGGTTCTATATACGGGAGGATGCACTCTCGTCTAAGAGGGCACGGGAGCAGCTTTGCATTACGGAGGGAAGCCATAGGAGTGCCGGGTAAAGTGGTTCTGTATATATATATTTATATATATATATATATATATATATCTAAAAAATTCTCATGGGAGCTCAACCACTTCAGATTTCACATACAAATGTGTTTATTTTAAAATAATTCTTTAAACAGTAAAAACTGTACTCATATAAAAGTTTCAATAAAACATACACATGACTTTACATTACAAATGGACAGTATAGACAAATATTTATCTTGATAATTTTTGGTAATATCCACATCTATTTCTCAATGAAGCGTTCAGATGTATGTTCAAATCACAAATGCGTGAGTGCCCAACGCGTTTCGTCCTTACAGGACTTCATCAGGGGACGCAATCAATGAGATCAAAGTTTGTAAGATATCACCTCCAACTTTTGCCGTGGGTGTATATAAAAATTCTCACAGATAAAGGATATTCCAATATTGGTGTCTATCATAAAAAAGTTCATCAATGTATAAACAGAAGAAAAATTGCTGTGACAGTAACCTTTTTAGTTGAAAATAGACCAATCCTATTTAAAATAAGAATATTATGATAGACTCAAATGAGTCAATACCCTTAGTATTCTCTCAGGATTCTCATTCACAGCTCAAGTCATTGAGACTTGAGCTGTGAATGAGAATCCTGAGAGAATACTAAGGGTATTGACTCATTTGAGTCTATCATAATATTCTTATTTTAAATAGGATTGGTCTATTTTCAACTAAAAAGGTTACTGTCACAGCAATTTTTCTTCTGTTTATACATTGATGAACTTTTTTATGATAGACACCAATATTGGAATATCCTTTATCTGTGAGAATTTTTATATACACCCACGGCAAAAGTTGGAGGTGATATCTTACAAACTTTGATCTCATTGATTGCGTCCCCTGATGAAGTCCTGTAAGGACGAAACGCGTTGGGCACTCACGCATTTGTGATTTGAACATACATCTGAACGCTTCATTGAGAAATAGATGTGGATATTACCAAAAATTATCAAGATAAATATTTGTCTATACTGTCCATTTGTAATGTAAAGTCATGTGTATGTTTTATTGAAACTTTTATATGAGTACAGTTTTTACTGTTTAAAGAATTATTTTAAAATAAACACATTTGTATGTGAAATCTGAAGTGGTTGAGCTCCCATGAGAATTTTTTAGATCTGTTCTCCATTCTTTGCCTTGTCTGACAGGAGGCACTTCTCAGTGGTGTGAGCTTTATAGTTTTTAGCGCAAAAAAGGGGTACTTTATTTCTTGGTTATATATATATATATATACACTTATATACTTATATATACTGTGTGTATAAGATTACACACACACATATATATATATATATATACATGTACACTTATACACTTATATATACTGTGTATATGTATATATATATTTATATACTGTGTGTGTGTGTGTGTGTGTGTGTGTGTGTGTGTGTGTGTGTGTGTGTGTGTGTGTGTGCGTGTGTGTGTGTGTGTATGTATGTATATATATATATATATATACATATATATATACATACATATGGATTGGGTCAGATATGCCGGCGGTCAGAATACTGACTGCGGCATCCTGATGGTGAGAATCCTGACAGGAGCAAGGTAAGTACAGTATACTTAACTTTCCCCAATTCTCCCCTAACCCTCCCCCCGCAGCCTAAACCAAACCTCCCCCCTCGTGGCTTACCTCTCTGGTGGGCCTGGAAACAGTCATACTGGATTATGGCGGTTGGGCTCTGAGAAGTGTCGGGATTCTGGTGTCGGCATTTTGACTCACCGGGATCCAACCCTGATCCCATAAATATATAAATTCCCATAAAAATATAAATTCTCTGGGGGAGATTCAAATGTTTGAGAAGTCAGTTGGGAGTCTGATTTTTCCTATCTAATAGACAGGAAAAAACAGACACCCAACCGACTTTTCAAACATTTGAATTCCACCCTCAGTGTCTTTTGTCATTAATGCGTGGAAGAACGGTCATTGCAGGAATGCACCTCGCCCTGGAAGACCCCCAAAACTGCACCCCAAGGACCGGAGAGTGCTAAAGAGGGAGCTATGAAAGATATGGGGTCGTCCCATGCATTCCATTGCACACGAGTTCCAAATGGCAACTAATGTGCCGGTTTTGACAAGAACACTTCGTAGAGAGGCCCATGCACTTGGATATTATGTGCAAGTAGCTGCTCATAAACCTCTAATCACAAAGAAGAATGCAGCCCAGCACTTATGATGGTGTAAAGAGCGCAAAAATGGGACAGTGGAACAATGGCCGATGTGTCTTCACACTTCTTTGCTAAAAAGTGCTGCACGGCGCTGTGATGCGTAAAGAACATGGCATAGTCTACCTCCAGCAGTCCTTTGTTGGTGTGCTACTATTCGTGGGAGCGTGCGTATGTTTCCCGAAGTGAGTAGTGTGAGCATGTGTACGCACGTTCTCGTTACAGTACACCATGCCGGGATAACAAACTGCGATGCAAACGCATTGCAGGAAAGATGTGTATGGACACGTGTATGATGAAGGTCAAACATACAGTACATGCATGCATGCATACATACATACATACACACATACATACATACATACATACATACATACATACATAGGTGACATGTAGATATATGGCCCTGGCCCCGAAAAGGGGTGGACTTTTTTTAATTGAAACCCTACAAGTATTTTAAATTGAGTAATGAAGGGTATGTGTAATTGTCAATAATTTCTATTTTCCTCTGATTCTCGTTAATCGCGCTCCAAGTTTGCCGCCGCCGCATTGCACTAAGCTGCCATTATCTTTGTCCAGTCACTAACCTTATGTTAATAGCTTTTCCTGTGATATCGCTTACTGCTGGTGAGCTGTGTCTTGCCCCGTTTTTGGAGGAGTATGAGACAGAGTAGCAGCAGCAAAGTCCTGGCATAGGCAGTTGCCAGCATTATGACATCACAGCATGACCTCACAGACAGACTGACCAGACACACACACACAAACAGACCAATGCATTTTCTATGTGCATTTTCATGATTGGGGCCCTGACCCCGAAAGGGGTGGATTTTTTCACTTGAAACCCCACCAGTATTTTAAGTTGGATAATGAAGGGTATGTGTACTAAGGGGGTAATTCCAAGTTGATCGCAGCAGGACTTTTGTTAGCAGATGGACAAAACCATGGGCCTAATTCTGAGTTGATCGCAGCAGGAATTTTTTTAGCAGTTGGGCAAAACCATGGGGGTCATTCCGAGTTGTTCGCTCGCAAGCTGCTTTTAGCAGCTTTGCACACGCTAAGCCGCCGCCTACTGGGAGTGAATCTTAGCTTATCAAAATTGCGAACGAAAGATTAGCAGAATTGCGAATAGACACTTCTTAGCAGTTTCTGAGTAGCTCCAGACTTACTCGGCATCTGCGATCAGTTCAGTCAGTTTCGTTCCTGGTTTGACGTCACAAACACACCCAGCGTTCGCCCAGACACTCCTCCGTTTCTCCAGCCACTCCCGCGTTTTTCCCAGAAACGGTAGCGTTTTTTCGCACACACCCATAAAACGGCCAGTTTCCGCCCAGAAACACCCACTTCCTGTCAATCACATTACGATCACCAGAACGAAGAAAAACCTCGTAATGCCGTGAGTAAAATACCTAACTGCATAGCAAATTTACTTGGCGCAGTCGCACTGCGGACATTGCGCATGCGCATTAGCGACTAATCGCTCCGTTGCGAGAAAAAAATACGAGCGAACAACTCGGAATGACCCCCCATGTGCACTGCAGGGGAGGCAGATAAAACGTGCAGAGAGAGTTAGATTTGGGTGTGGTGAGTTCAATCTGCAATCTAAATTGCAGTGTAAAAATAAAGCAGCCAGTATTTACCCTGCACAGAAACAAAATAACCCACCCAAATCTAACTCTCTCTGCAAATGTTATATCTGCCCCCCCTGCAGTGCACATGGGGGGTAATTCCGAGTTGTTCGCTCGTTATTTTTTTCTCGCAACGGAGCGATTAGTCGCTAATGCGCATGCGCAATGTCCGCACTGCGACTGCGCCAAGTAAATTTGCTATGCAGTTTGGAGTTTTACTCACGGCATTACAAGGTTTTTTCTTCGGTCTGGTGATCGGAGTGTGATTGACAGGAAGTGGGTTTTCTGGGCGGAAACAGGCCGTTTTATGGGAGTGTGTGAAAAAACGCTACCGTTTCTGGGAAAAACGCGGGAGTGGCTGGAGAAACGGAGGAGTGTCTGGGCGAACGCTGGGTGTGTTTGTGACGTCAAACCAGGAACGACAAGCACTGAACTGATCGCAGATGCCGAGTAAGTCTGGAGCTACTCAGAAACTGCTAAGAAGTGTCTATTCGCAATTCTGCTAATCTTTCGTTCGCAATTTTGATATGCTAAGATTCACTCCCAGTAGGCGGCGGCTTAGCGTGTGCAAAGCTGCTAAAAGCAGCTTGCGAGTGAACAACTCGGAATGACCCCCATGGTTTTGCCCAACTGCTAAAAAATTTCCTGCTGCGATCAACTTGGAATTACCCCCCATGTGCACTGCAGGGGAGGCAGATTTAAAATGTGCAGAGAGAGTTAGATTTGGGTGTGGTGTGTTCAATATGCAATCTAATTT
Source organism: Pseudophryne corroboree (assembly GCF_028390025.1). Lineage (NCBI taxonomy): Eukaryota > Metazoa > Chordata > Amphibia > Anura > Myobatrachidae > Pseudophryne > Pseudophryne corroboree. The sequence goes on along the minus strand of NC_086453.1, from coordinate 203,028,868 downwards.
GCAGTGTAAAAATAAAGCAGCCAGTATTTACCCTGCACAAAAATAAAATAACCCACCCAAATCTAACTCTCTCTGCACATGTTAAATCTGCCTCCCCTGCAGTGCACATGGTTTTGCCCAATTGCTAACTAAGGGGGTCATTCCGAGTTGTTCGCTCGCAAGCTGCTTTTAGCAGCTTTGCACACGCTAAGCCGCCGCCTACTGGGAGTGAATCTTAGCTTATCAAAATTGCGAACGAAAGATGAGCAAAATTGCGAATAGACACTTCTTAGCAGTTTCTGAGTAGCTCCACACTTACTCGGCATCTGCGATCAGTTCAGTGCTTGTCGTTCCAGGTTTGACATCACAAACACACCCAGCGTTCGCCCAGACACTCCTCCGTTTCTCCAGCCACTCCCGCGTTTTTCCCAGAAACTGTAGCGTTTTTTCGCACACACCCATAAAACGGCCAGTTTCCGCCCAGAAACACCCACTTCCTGTCAATCACATTACGATCACCAGAACGAAGAAAAAACCTCGTAATGTCGTGAGTAAAATACCTAACTGCATAGCAAATTTACTTGGCGCAGTCGCACTGCGGACATCGCGCATGCGCATTAGCGACTAATCGCTCCGTTGCGAGAAAAAAATAACGAGCGAACAACTCGGAATGACCCCCTAAATTCATGCTGCGATCAACTCAGAATTACCCGCCAGATCCATTGAGGCATGTAGGAGCCTATGAAGAAAGGACCGTCGATGGGTGCATCCGGACATGTCTCGGTTGTCTGGACTGTGCCCAGAGCTGGATTA
>NC_086453.1:202955576-203025576 GCF_028390025.1 Pseudophryne corroboree | reverse complement strand
CCTTTCTGTGACAGGAGTCATGGGGGGTCTCTGCATTCGGGGAAAGGGGTCCCATGTGTAAACATGGGACCCCTTTCAGTCCGTGTGGAGTGGGTATGCATTTTTTTGTTTTGCCAAGTACGTGGATTACAAATATCACAGGACACTGGATTTAGGTGAGTATAATTTTATTTTCAGGTACCCCGGACGTCGACAGACGGAGACGTGGCCAGAGTCGGCGTGTCAACATAGATAAGTATGTATGTGTCGGCATGTGTGAAATAAAGTTGTATTTTCACGGTGTCTGTGTCCTGTTTTTATTTGGGTATTTTTTTTGCAGTAGAACTACAGGTACCAGGGGGGCCCATTTCCCCCCGCATGCTGGTATTTGTGGTTCTCCAAGTACCGGCTTGCGGGGGAGGCTTGCTGGGACTTGTAGTTCTTCTGCAAAAAAACAATATTATTACATTTTACTCAAGGCTATCAGCCCCCCATCCGCAGCCCTTGGATGGGGGGACAGCCTCGAGCTTCACCCCTGGCCCTTGGGTGGCTGGGGGGGGACCCCTTGATTGAAGGGGTCCCCACTCCTCCAGGGTACCCCGGCCGCAGGGCGCTGTATAAAAGTGACCCCCGGCTGTGGCATTATCTGTCCAGCTAGTGGAGCCCGGTGCTGGTACAAAAAATACGGGGGACCCCTACTCTTTTTGTCCCCCGTATTTTTTTGCACCAGGACCAGGCGCAGAGCCCGGTGCTGGTTGTTAAAATACGGGGGATCCCTGTCATTTTTTTTCCAGTATTTTGGCAACCAGGACCGGCTCAAAGAGCCTGAGGCTAATTATGCTTAGGAGGGGGGACCCCACGCAATTTTTTTTCGGGATTTTTACAGTTTTTTGACCATTTTTAAAAAACGGATATGCACCTAGGGCCTAATTCTGAGTTGATCGCAGCATCAAATGTGTTAGCAGTTGGGCAATACCATGTGCACTGCAGGGGAGGCAGATTTAACATGTGCAGAGAGAGTTAGATTTGGGTGGGGTGTGTTCAAATTGAATTCCGGCACCCACCTGCCGGAATTCGATGGTCGAATTGTGTCGAATTAAAAAACGGGTGAAAAATTGCCGCAATTCGCCCGGAATTGCATATACCCCATAGTGGATTATGGCGGTTGGGGCTCTGAGAAGTGTCGGCATTTTGACTCACCAGGATCCTGACCTGATCATTTATATATATATATATATATATATATATACACATATACAAATTTGCCTTGACGGGCAAGTTGTCTGACTAACCCGTGGCTAGGCATTACGCGGAGCTTAAGCACTCCCTGAATCATTTAAATTTCCAAATTATTGATCATGTCCCTAAATCTTTGAGGGGGGGTGACCGTGGGGGGCAACTTTTATGTATGGAGGCCAGGTGGATTTACACCCTTAACACTACTAGACCTAGGGTTTAAATGATAAGATCCAATGGAGTCTGTTTCAGTGAGTATTAGCTAGTAGCTTGCGTCTGCTACATGTGTCCATTGGTTTATCATCTCATCTATGTGGTCAGTAAAATATGCACCTAGGGCCTAATTCTGAGTTGATCGCAGCATCAAATGTGTTAGCAGTTGGGCAATACCATGTGCACTGCAGGGGAGGCAGATTTAACATGTGCAGAGAGAGTTAGATTTGGGTGGGGTGTGTTCAAATTGAAATCTAAATTGCAGTGTAAAAATAAAGCAGCCAGTATTTACCCTGCACAGAAACAAAATAACCCACTCAAATCTAACTCTCTCTGCAAATGTTATATCTGCCCCCCCTGCAGTGCACATGGTTTTGCCCAACTGCTAAAAATTTTCCTGCTGCGATCAACTTGGAATTACCTAGAGATGAGCGGGTTCGGTTTCTCTGAATCCGAACCCGCCGAACTTCAGCTTTTTTTACACGGGGCCGAGCAGGCTCGGATCCTCCCGCCTTGCTCGGTTAACTCGAGCGCGCCCAAACGTCATCATCCCGCTGTCGGATTCTCGCGAGACTCGGATTCTATATAAGGAGCCGCGCGTCGCCGCCATTTTTCACACGTGCATTGAGATTGATAGGGAGAGGACGTGGCTGGCGTCCTCTCCGTTTAGAGTGACTAATAGTACTAGAGAGAGAGAGACACAAATTTTGGGGAGCATAATATAGGAGGAGTACTACTTGCTGCTGATAGTGTGACCAGTGGCAGTGACCAGTGCCACCAGTTTAATGAATCCGTTCTCTGCCTGAAAAAAAACGATACACAGTGTGACACAGTCACACATACCATATCTGTGCTCAGCCCAGTGTGCTGCATCATATACTGTATATCATTATCTGACTGCTGAGTGCTCACTGCAGTGCTCACACAGCTTAATTGTGGGGGAGACTGGGGAGCAGTTATAGCAGGAGTACATATTAAGTACAGTGCACACTTTTGCTGCCAGAGTGCCACTGCCAGTGTGACTGACCAGTGACCACTGACCACCAGTATTGTGATTGTCTGCTGACCACCAGTATATTGTGATTGTCTGCCTGAAAAAGTTAAACACTCGTCGTGTGGTGTTTTTATAAACGCATTCTGCAGACAGTGTCCAGCAGGTCCGTCATTACATAATATATACCTGTCCGGCTGCAGTACTAGTGTGATATATATATATATATATATATATATATTTAAATTTTATCTCATTATCATCCAGTCTATATTAGCAGCAGACACAGTACGGTAGTCCACGGCTGTAGCTACCTCTGTGTCGGCAGTCGCTCGTCCATCCATAATTGTATACCACCTACCCGTGGTTTATTTTTTTTTTCTATCTTCTTGATACTAGTAGCTTACTTTAGGAGTCTGCAGTGCTGACAGACAGTGTCCAGCAGGTCCGTCATTACATAATATATACCTGTCCGGCTGCAGTACTAGTGTGATATATATATATATATATATTTTAATTTTATCTCATTATCATCCAGTCTATATTAGCAGCAGACACAGTACGGTAGTCCACGGCTGTAGCTACCTCTGTGTCGGGACTCGGCAGTCGCTCGTCCATCCATAATTGTATACCACCTACCCGTGGTTTATTTTTTTTTCTATCTTCTTGATACTAGTAGCTTACTTTAGGAGTCTGCAGTGCTGACAGACAGTGTCCAGCAGGTCCGTCATTACATAATATATACCTGTCCGGCTGCAGTACTAGTGTGATATATATATATATATATATTTTAATTTTATCTCATTATCATCCAGTCTATATTAGCAGCAGACACAGTACGGTAGTCCACGGCTGTAGCTACCTCTGTGTCGGGACTCGGCAGTCGCTCGTCCATCCATAATTGTATACCACCTACCCATGGTTTATTTTTTTTTCTATCTTCTTGATACTAGTAGCTTACTTTAGGAGTCTGCAGTGCTGACAGACTGTGTCCAGCAGGTCCGTCATTACATAATATATACCTGTCCGGCTGCAGTACTAGTGTGATATATATATATATATTTTAATTTTATCTCATTATCATCCAGTCTATATTAGCAGCAGACACAGTACGGTAGTCCACGGCTGTAGCTACCTCTGTGTCGGCAGTCGCTCGTCCATCCATAATTGTATACCACCTACCCGTGGTTTATTTATTTTTTCTATCTTCTTGATACTAGTAGCTTACTTTAGGAGTCTGCAGTGCTGACAGTGTCCAGCAGGTCCGTCATTACATAATATATACCTGTCCGGCTGCAGTACTAGTGTGATATATATATATATATATTTTAATTTTATCTCATTATCATCCAGTCTATATTAGCAGCAGACACAGTACGGTAGTCCACGGCTGTAGCTACCTCTGTGTCGGCAGTCGCTCGTCCATCCATAAGTATACTAGTATCCATCCATCTCCATTGTTTACCTGAGGTGCCTTTTAGTTGTGCCTATTAAAATATGGAGAACAAAAATGTTGAGGTTCCAAAATTAGGGAAAGATCAAGATCGACTTCCACCTCGTGCTGAAGCTGCTGCCACTAGTCATGGCCGAGACGATGAAATGCCAGCAACGTCGTCTGCCAAGGCCGATGCCCAATGTCATAGTACAGAGCATGTAAAATCCAAAACACCAAATATCAGTAAAAAAAGGACTCAAAAATCTAAAATAAAATTGTCGGAGGAGAAGCGTAAACTTGCCAATATGCCATTTACCACACGGAGTGGCAAGGAACGGCTGAGGCCCTGGCCTATGTTCATGGCTAGTGGTTCAGCTTCACATGAGGATGGAAGCACTCAGCCTCTCGCTAGAAAAATGAAAAGACTCAAGCTGGCAAAAGCACCGCAAAGAACTGTGCGTTCTTCGAAATCACAAATCCACAAGGAGAGTCCAATTGTGTCGGTTGCGATGTCTGACCTTCCCAACACTGGACGTGAAGAGCATGCGCCTTCCACCATTTGCACGCCCCCTGCAAGTGCTGGAAGGAGCACCCGCAGTCCAGTTCCTGATAGTCAGATTGAAGATGTCAGTGGTTGAAGTACACCAGGATGAGGAGGATATGGGTGTTGCTGGCGCTGGGGAGGAAATTGACAAGGAGGATTCTGATGGTGAGGTGGTTTGTTTAAGTCAGGCACCCGGGGAGACACCTGTTGTCCGTGGGAGGAATATGGCCGTTGACATGCCTGGTGAAAATACCAAAAAAATCAGCTCTTCGGTGTGGAAGTATTTCAACAGAAATGCGGACAACATTTGTCAAGCCGTGTGTTGCCTTTGTCAAGCTGTAATAAGTAGGGGTAAGGACGTTAACCACCTCGGAACATCCTCCCTTATACGTCACCTGCAGCGCATTCATAATAAGTCAGTGACAAGTTCAAAAACTTTGGGCGACAGCGGAAGCAGTCCACTGACCAGTAAATCCCTTCCTCTTGTAACCAAGCTCACGCAAACCACCCCACCAACTCCCTCAGTGTCAATTTCCTCCTTCCCCAGGAATGCCAATAGTCCTGCAGGCCATGTCACTGGCAATTCTGACGAGTCCTCTCCTGCCTGGGATTCCTCCGATGCATCCTTGCGGGTAACTGCTGCTGGCGCTGCTGTTGTTGCTGCTGGGAGTCGATGATCATCCCAGAGGGGAAGTCGTATGCCCACTTTTACTACTTCCACCAAGCAATTGACTGTCCAACAGTCCTTTGCGAGGAAGATAAAATATCACAGCAGTCATCCTGTTGCAAAGCGGATAACTGAGGCCTTGACAACTATGTTGGTGTTAGACGTGCGTCCGGTATCCGCCGTTAGTACACAGGGAACTAGACAATTTCTTGAGGTAGTGTGCCCCTGTTACCAAATACCATCTAGGTTCCACTTCTCTAGGCAGGCGATACCGAGAATGTACACGGACGTCAGAAAAAGACTCACCAGTGTCCTAAAAAATGCAGTTGTACCCAATGTCCACTTAACCACGGACATGTGGACAAGTGGAGCAGGGCAGGGTCAGGACTATATGACTGTGACAGCCCACTGGGTAGATGTATGGACTCCCGCCGCAAGAACAGCAGCGGCGGCACCAGTAGCAGCATCTCGCAAACGCCAACTCTTTCCTAGGCAGGCTACGCTTTGTATCACCGGTTTCCAGAATACGCACACAGCTGAAAACCTCTTACGGCAACTGAGGAAGATCATCGCGGAATGGCTTACCCCAATTGGACTCTCCTGTGGATTTGTGGCATCGGACAACGCCAGCAATATTGTGTGTGCATTAAATATGGGCAAATTCCAGCACGTCCCATGTTTTGCACATACCTTGAATTTGGTGGTGCAGAATTTTTTAAAAAAACGACAGGGGCGTGCAAGAGATGCTGTCGGTGGCCAGAAGAATTGCGGGACACTTTCGGCGTACAGGCACCACGTACAGAAGACTGGAGCAACACCAAAAACGCCTGAACCTGCCCTGCCATCATCTGAAGCAAGAAGTGGTAACGAGGTGGAATTCAACCCTATATATGCTTCAGAGGTTGTAGGAGCAGCAAAAGGCCATTCAAGCCTATACAATTCAGCACGATATAGGAGGTGGAATGCACCTGTCTCAAGCGCAGTGGAGAATGATTTCAACGTTGTGCAAGGTTCTGCTGCCCTTTGAACTTGCCACACGTGAAGTCAGTTCAGACACTGCCAGCCTGAGTCAGGTCATTCCCCTCATCAGGCTTTTGCAGAAGAAGCTGGAGACATTGAAGGGGGAGCTAACATGGAGCGATTCCGCTAGGCATGTGGGACTTGTGGATGGAGCCCTTAATTCGCTTAACAAGGATTCACGGGTGGTCAATCTGTTGAAATCAGATCACTACATTTTGGCCACCGTGCTCTATCCTAGATTTAAAACCTACCTTGGATCTCTCTTTCCGGCAGACACAAGTCTGCTGGGGTTCAAAGACCTGCTGGTGAGAAAATTGTCAAGTCAAGCGGAACGCGACCTGTCAACATCTCCTCCTTCACATTCTCCCGCAACTGGGGGTGCGAGGAAAAGGCTCAGAATTCCGAGCCCACCCGCTGGCGGTGATGCAGGGCAGTCTGGAGCGACTGCTGATGCTGACATCTGGTCCGGACTGAAGGACCTGACAACGATTACGGACATGTCGTCTACTGTCACTGCATATGATTCTCTCCCCATTGAAAGAATGGTGGAGGATTATATGAGTGACCGCATCCAAGTAGGCACGTCAGACAGTCCGTACTTATACTGGCAGGAAAAAGAGGCAATTTGGAGGCCCTTGCACAAACTGGCTTTATTCTACCTAAGTTGCCCTCCCACAAGTGTGTACTCCGAAAGAGTGTTTAGTGCCGCCGCTCACCTTGTCAGCAATCGGCGTACGAGGTTACATCCAGAAAATGAAAGATGATGTTCATTAAAATGAATTATAATCAATTCCTCCGTGGAGACATTGACCAGCAGCAATTGCCTCCACAAAGTACACAGGGAGCTGAGATGGTGGATTCCAGTGGGGACGAATTGATAATCTGTGAGGAGGGGGATGTACACGGTGATATATCGGAGGATGATGATGAGGTGGACATCTTGCCTCTGTAGAGCCAGTTTGTGCAAGGAGAGATTAATTGCTTCTTTTTTGGTGGGGGTCCAAACCAACCCGTCATTTCAGTCACAGTCGTGTGGCAGACCCTGTCACTGAAATGATGGGTTGGTTAAAGTGTGCATGTCCTGTTTATACAACATAAGGGTGGGTGGGAGGGCCCAAGGACAATTCCATCTTGCACCTCTTTTTTCTTTCATTTTTCTTTGCGTCATGTGCTGTTTGGGGAGTGTTTTTTGGAAGGGCCATCCTGCGTGACACTGCAGTGCCACTCCTAGATGGGCCAGGTGTTTGTGTCGGCCACTAGGGTCGCTTAGCTTACTCACACAGCTACCTCATTGCGCCTCTTTTTTTCTTTGCGTCATGTGCTGTTTGGGGAGTGTTTATTGGAAGGGCCATCCTGCGTGACACTGCAGTGCCACTCCTAGATGGGCCAGGTGTTTGTGTCGGCCACTAGGGTCGCTTAGCTTACTCACACAGCTACCTCATTGCTCCTCTTTTTTTCTTTGCGTCATGTGCTGTTTGGGGAGTGTTTTTTGGAAGGGCCATCCTGCGTGACACTGCTGTGCCACTCCTAGATGGGCCAGGTGTTTGTGTCGGCCACTAGGGTCGCTTATCTTACTCACACAGCTACCTCATTGCGCCTCTTTTTTTCTTTGCGTCATGTGCTGTTTGGGGAGTGTTTTTTGGAAGGGCCATCCTGCGTGACACTGCAGTGCCACTCCTAGATGGGCCAGGTGTTTGTGTCGGCCACTAGGGTCGCTTAGCTTACTCACACAGCTACCTCATTGCGCCTCTTTTTTTCTTTGCGTCATGTGCTGTTTGGGGAGTGTTTTTTGGAAGGGCCATCCTGCGTGACACTGCAGTGCCACTCCTAGATGGGCCAGGTGTTTGTGTCGGCCACTAGGGTCGCTTAGCTTACTCACACAGCTACCTCATTGCGCCTCTTTTTTTCTTTGCGTCATGTGCTGTTTGGGGAGTGTTTATTGGAAGGGCCATCCTGCGTGACACTGCAGTGCCACTCCTAGATGGGCCAGGTGTTTGTGTCGGCCACTAGGGTCGCTTAGCTTACTCACACAGCTACCTCATTGCTCCTCTTTTTTTCTTTGCGTCATGTGCTGTTTGGGGAGTGTTTTTTGGAAGGGCCATCCTGCGTGACACTGCTGTGCCACTCCTAGATGGGCCAGGTGTTTGTGTCGGCCACTAGGGTCGCTTATCTTACTCACACAGCTACCTCATTGCGCCTCTTTTTTTCTTTGCGTCATGTGCTGTTTGGGGAGTGTTTTTTGGAAGGGCCATCCTGCGTGACACTGCAGTGCCACTCCTAGATGGGCCAGGTGTTTGTGTCGGCCACTAGGGTCGCTTAGCTTACTCACACAGCTACCTCATTGCGCCTCTTTTTTTCTTTGCGTCATGTGCTGTTTGGGGAGTGTTTTTTGGAAGGGCCATCCTGCGTGACACTGCAGTGCCACTCCTAGATGGGCCAGGTGTTTGTGTCGGCCACTAGGGTCGCTTAGCTTACTCACACAGCTACCTCATTGCGCCTCTTTTTTTCTTTGCGTCATGTGCTGTTTGGGGAGTGTTTTTTGGAAGGGCCATCCTGCGTGACACTGCAGTGCCACTCCTAGATGGGCCAGGTGTTTGTGTCGGCCACTAGGGTCGCTTAGCTTACTCACACAGCTACCTCATTGTGCCTCTTTTTTTCTTTGCGTCATGTGCTGTTTGGGGAGTGTTTTTGGAAGGGCCATCCTGCGTGACACTGCAGTGCCACTCCTAGATGGGCCAGGTGTTTGTGTCGGCCACTAGGGTCGCTTAGCTTACTCACACAGCTACCTCATTGCGCCTCTTTTTTTCTTTGCGTCATGTGCTGTTTGGGGAGTGTTTTTTGGAAGGGCCATCCTGCGTGACACTGCAGTGCCACTCCTAGATGGGCCAGGTGTTTGTGTCGGCCACTAGGCTCGCTTAGCTTACTCACACAGCTACCTCATTGCGCCTCTTTTTTTCTTTGCGTCATGTGCTGTTTGGGGAGCGTTTTTTGGAAGGGCCATCCTGCGTGACACTGCAGTGCCACTCCTAGATGGGCCAGGTGTTTGTGTCGGCCACTAGGGTCGCTTAGCTTACTCACACAGCTACCTCATTGCGCCTCTTTTTTTCTTTGCGTCATGTGCTGTTTGGGGAGTGTTTTTTGGAAGGGCCACCCTGCGTGACACTGCAGTGCCACTCCTAGATGGGCCAGGTGTTTGTGTCGGCCACTAGGGTCGCTTAGCTTAGTCATCCAGCGACCTCGGTGCAAATTTTAGGACTAAAAATAATATTGTGAGGTGTGAGGTATTCAGAATAGACTGAAAATGAGTGGAAATTATGGTTTTTGAGGTTAATAATACTTTGGGATCAAAATGACCCCCAAATTCTATGATTTAAGCTGTTTTTTAGTGTTTTTGAAAAAAATACCCGAATCCAAAACACACCCGAATCCGACAAAAAAAATTCGGTGAGGTTTTGCCAAAACGCGGTCGAACCCAAAACACGGCCGCGGAACCGAACCCAAAACCAAAACACAAAACCCGAAAAATTTCAAGTGCACATCTCTAATTACCCCCATGGTTTTGCCCAATTGCTAAAAAATTTCCTGCTGCGATCAACTTGGAATTAGGCCACTACCTAGTAGTGAAGGTCTTTTTGAGAACATAAGGATTATATGAAATATTCTGCCAGTTAGCATGGGAGATCATGTGACAAGGACCTAGGCATGTAACTTATGTTTTTCAATATATTTTGTTACATAATAGGGTGAATATGCCATTGAATATGGTAAACATTAGGCTGTCCGGTGTCACTGGATCCAATTAATGGCATGTATATAGAATGTTTTTATAGTGCTTGATATCAATGTTTACACGTTACACACAGCGATTGTGTTTATTGCACATGTTTCAAAGCATGCTTTTTACTATAACATAAGCAATTTTTCTTTTGATCAGCCCCGGGATCTGGCTCCTTCAGCTTCCTGTTGCCGGGAAGCGCTGGTTGCTACGACCTCGGCGTCAATCCCGGTTACCAGGAAGACGACGCTGCTATGACCTCGGGGCCATGTTATGTCACTGCACTGCATGTGAGGACCAGGCCGGAAGTGATTCTCACCTCCGTCACCTGGAGCTCGTCTTCTATCACATAAAGGTATGTTCTTTTCACATGTTTGTATCACCTTGAAAAAGGGGTGTCACGGCCCCGAAACGTTGGGACAGAGTGATGTAATAAACATGTTGTTTGCACTTTGGGGGTAATTCCAAGTTGATCGCAGCAGGAAATTTTTTAGCAGTTGGGCAAAACCATGTGCACTGCAGGGGGGGCAGATATAACATGTGCAGAAAGAGTTAGATTTGGGTGGGTTATTTTATTTCTGTGCAGGGTAATACTGGCTGCTTTATTTTTACTTTGCAATTTAGATTGCAGATTGAACACACCACACCCAAATCTAACTCTCTCTGCACATGTTATATCTGCCTCCCCTGCAGTGCACATGGTTTTGGCCAACTGCTAAAAAAAATTCCTGCTGCGATCAACTTGGAATTACCCCCTTTATCTGCTTATCTGTTGACATCAGCCTCTGAGTGCCGCCGCTTGCTGGGATTTACATGTATATGGAATTTACCTAAGGGCACCGCAGCACTATATTATTCATGAAGTGAGTGCCGATTAATTTGCCATATATGTATATATATATATATATATATATATATATATATATATAGTATATATATAGAGAGAGAGAGAGAGAACAAAGAAAGGAAAGTGCATCCATGAGTAACAAGTAAAATCATTACTAATAAAGAGTACAAGCTCACATGCATCAAGGTATACGTTCACCGGCTCCAATCTCAAAACCCCCGTGGAGGTGCCTGCGGAGTACACCTAACAGTGTCCTGAGGCGGAAACACCGACAGTCATCATCCACTTGTGCCGCACTCGAACAGCAGGGTTCCGATCTGTGTGTCCAGTGCTTTGCTCTAACAAAGGCACCTTCATTAGTAAAGATTTTACTTGTTACTCACGGATGCGCCTTCCTTTCTTTGTTCTCTCCACATGTACTGAGCCGGTGGAACGACTCCCAGGAATTGGCGGCATTATACATCAAACAAAGACTTTTTATCTGATTTTATTTGAATTAATTGAGAGTACATTCGTCGTGCAGTCTATGTATTTATTTGTATATATATATATATATATATTTCTCTGACGTCCTAAGTGGATGCTGGGGACTCCGTCAGGACCATGGGGATCAGCGGCTCCGCAGGAGACAGGGCACAAAAGTAAAAGCTTTAGGATCAGGTGGTGTGCACTGGCTCCTCCCCCTATGACCCTCCTCCAAGCCTCAGTTAGATTTTTGTGCCCGGCCGAGAAGGATGCAATCTAGGTGGCTCTCCTAAAGAGCTGCTTAGAGTAAAAGTTTGTTAGGTTTTTTATTTTCAGTGAGTCCTGCTGGCAACAGGCTCACTGCTACGAGGGACTTAGGGGAGAGAAGTGAACTCACCTGCGTGCAGGATGGATTGGCTTCTTAGGCTACTGGACACCATTAGCTCCAGAGGGAGTCGGAACACAGGTCTCACCCTGGGGTTCGTCCCGGAGCCGCGCCGCCGACCCCCCTTGCAGATGCCGAAAAGTGAAGGTCCAGAAACGGCGGCAGAAGACTCTTCAGTCTTCATAAGGTAGCGCACAGCACTGCAGCTGTGCGCCATTGTTGTCAGCACACTTCATAGCAGCGGTCACTGAGGGTGCAGGGCGCTGGGGGGGGGCGCCCTGGGCAACAATGATAGTACCTTATTCTGGCTAAAAATACATCACATATAGCCCCTGGGGGCTATATGGATGTATTTAACCCCTGCCAGGTCTCAGAAAAACGGGAGAAGAAGCCCGCCGAAAAGGGGGCGGGGCCTATTCTCCTCAGCACACAGCGCCATTTTCCCTCACAGAAATGCTGGTGGGAAGGCTCCCAGGCTCTCCCCTGCACTGCACTACAGAAACAGGGTTAAAACAGAGAGGGGGGGCACTTATTTGGCGATATGTATATATATATTAAAATGCTATAAGGGAAAAACACTTATATAAAGGTTGTCCCTGTATAATTATAGCGTTTTTGGTGTGTGCTGGCAAACTCTCCCTCTGTCTCCCCAAAGGGCTAGTGGGGTCCTGTCCTCTATCAGAGCATTCCCTGTGTGTGTGCTGTGTGTCGGTACGTGTGTGTCGACATGTATGAGGACGATGTTGGTGAGGAGGCGGAGCAAATGCCTGAAATGGTGATGTCACTCTCTAGGGAGTCGACACCGGAATGGATGGCTTATTTAAGGAATTACGTGATAATGTCAACACGCTGCAAGGTCGGTTGACGACATGAGACGGCCGGCAAACAAATTAGTACCTGTCCAGGCGTCTCAAACACCGTCAGGGGCTGTAAAACGCTCATTTACCTCAGTCGGTCGACACAGACACAGACACGGACACTGACTCCAGTGTCGACGGTGAAGAAACAAACGTATTTTCCTTTAGGGCCACACGTTACATGTTAAGGGCAATGAAGGAGGTGTTACATATTTCTGATACTACAAGTACCACAAGAAGGGTATTATGTGGGGTGTGAAAAAACTACCTGTAGTTTTTCCTGAATCAGATAAATTAAATGAAGTGTGTGATGATGCGTGGGTTTCCCCCGATAGAAAATTATTGGCGGTATACCTTTTCCCGCCAGAAGTTAGGGCGCGTTGGGAAACACCCTTTAGGGTGGATAAGGCGCTCACACGCTTATCAAAACAAGTGGCGGTACCGTCTCCAGATAGGGCCGCCCTCAAGGAGCCAGCTGAGAGGCTGGAAAATATCCTAAAAAGGTATATACACACATACTGGTGTTATACTGCGACCAGCGATCGCCTCAGCCTGGATGTGCAGCGCTGGGGTTGCTTGGTCGGATTCCCTGACTGAAAATATTGATACCCTTGACAGGGACAGTATTTTATTGACTATAGAGCATTTAAAGGATGCATTTCTATATATGCGAGATGCACAGAGGGATATTTGCACTCTGGCATCAAGAGTAAGTGCGATGTCCATATCTGCCAGAAGATGTTTATGGACACGACAGTGGTCAGGTGATGCAGATTCCAAACGGCACATGGAAGTATTGCCGTATAAAGGGGAGGAGTTATTTGGGGTCGGTCCATCGGACCTGGTGGCCTCGGCAACAGCTGGAAAATCCACCTTTTTTACCCCAAATCACATCTCAGCAGAAAAAGACACCGTCTTTTCAGCCTCAGTCCTTTCGTCCCCATAAGGGCAAGCGGGCAAAAGGCCAGTCATATCTGCCCAGGGATAGAGGAAAGGGAAGAAGACTGCAGCAGGCAGCCCATTCCCAGGAACAGAAGCCCTCCACAGCTTCTGCCAAGTCCTCAGCATGACGCTGGGGCCGTACAAGCGGACTCAAGTGCGGTGGGGGGTCGTCTCAAGAGTTTCAGCGCGTAGTGGGCTCACTCGCAAGTGGACCCCTGGATCCTACAAGTAGTATCCCAGGGGTACAGACTGGAGATTCGAGACGTCTCCCCCTCGCAGGCTCCTGATGTCTGCTTTACCAACGTCTTCCTCCGACAGGGAGGCAGTATTGGAAACAATTCACAAGCTGTATTCCCAGCAGGTGATAATCAAAGTACCCCTCCTACAACAAGGAAAGGGGTATTATTCCACACTATATTGTGGTACTGAAGCCAGACGGCTCGGTGAGACCTATTCTAAATGGGAAATCTCTGAACACTTACATACAAAGGTTCAAATCAAGATGGAGTCACTCAGAGCAGTGATAGCGAACCAGGAAGAAGGGGACTATATGGTGTCCCTGGACATCAAGGATGCTTACCTCCATGTCCCAAATTGCCCTTCTCACCAAGGGTACCTCAGGTTCGTGGTACGGAACTGTCACTATCAGTTTCAGACGCTGCCGTTTGGATTGTCCACGGCACCCCGGGTCTTTACCAAAGTAATGGCCGAAATGATGATTCTTCTTCAAAGAAAAGGCGTCTTAATTATCCCTTACTTGGACGATCTCCTGATAAGGGCAAGGTCCAGAGAACAGTTGGAAGTCGGAGTAGCACTATCTCAAGTAGTTCTACGACAGCACGGGTGGATTCTAAATATCCAAAATCGCAGCCGTTTCCGACGACACGTCTGCTGTTCCTAGGGATGGTTCTGGACACAGTCCAGAAAAAGGTGTTTCTCCCGGAGGAGAAAGCCAGGGAGTTATCCGAGCTAGTCAGGAACCTCCTAAAACCAGGAAAAGTGTCAGTGCATCATTGCACAAGAGTCCTGGGAAAAATGGTGGCTTATTACTAAGCGATTCCATTCGGCAGATTCCACGCAAGAACTTTTCAGTGGGATCTGCTGGACAAATGGTCCGGATCGCATTTTCAGATGCATCAGCGGATAACCCTGTCTCCAGGGACAGGGGTGTCTCTCCTGTGGTGGTTACAGAGTGCTCATCTTCTAGAGGGCCGCAGATTCGGCATTCAGGATTGGATGCTGGTGACCACGGAGGCCAGCCTGAGAGGCTGGGGAGCAGTCACACAGGGAAAAAATTTCCAGGGAGTGTGATCAAGTCTGGAGATTTTTCTCCACATAAATATACTGGAGCTAAGGGCAATTTACAATGCTCTAAGCTTAGCAAGACCTCTGCTTCAAGGTCAGCCGGTATTGATCCAGTGGGACAACATCACGGCAGTCGCCCACGTAAACAGACAGGGCGGCACAAGAAGCAGGAGGGCAATGGCAGAAACTGCAAGGATTTTTCGCTGGGCGGAAAATCATGTGATAGCACTGTCAGCAGTGTTCATTCCGGGAGTGGACAACTGGGAAGCAGACTTCCTCAGCAGGCACAACCTCCACCCGGGAGAGTGGGGACTTCATCGGGAAGTCTTCCACATGATTGTGAACCGTTGGAAAAGACCAAAGGTGGACATGATGGCGTCCCGCCTGAACAAAAAACTGGACAAGTATTGCGCCAGGTCAAAAGACCCTCAGGCAATAGCTGTGGACGTTCTGGTAACACCGTGGGTGTACCAGTCGGTGTATGTCTTCCCTCCTCTGCTTCTCATACCCAAGGTATTGAGAATTATAAGACGTAGAGGAGTAAGAACTATACTCGTGGCTCCGGATTGGCCAAGAAGGACTTGGTACCCGGAACTTCAAGAGATGCTCACAGAGGACTCATGGCCTCTGCCGCTAAGAAGGGACTTGCTTCAGCAAGTACCATGTCTGTTCCAAGACTTACCGCGGCTGCGTTTGACGGCATGGCGGTTGAACGCCGGATCCTAAGGGAAAAAGGCATTCCGGAAGAGGTCATTCCTACCCTGGTCAAAGCCAAGAAGGAGGTGACCGCACAACATTATCACCACATGTGGCGAAAATATGTTGCGTGGTGTGAGGCCAGGAAGGCCCCATGAAGAAATTTCAACTCGGTCGTTTCCTGCATTTCCTGCAAACAGGAGTGTCTATGGGCCTCAAATTGGGGTCCATTAAGGTTCAAATTTCGGCCCTGTCGATTTTCTTCCAGAAAGAATTGGCTTCAGTTCCTGAAGTCCAGAAGTTTGTCAAGGGAGTACTGCATATACAACCCCCTTTTTGTGCCTCCAGTGGCACTGTGGGATCTCAACGTAGTTCTGGGATTCCTAAAATCACATTGGTTTAAACCGCTCAAATCTGTGGATTTGAAATATCTCACAGGGAAAGTGACCATGCTGTTGGCCCTGGCCTCGGCCAGGCGAGTGTCAGAATTGGCGGCGTTTGTCTCAAAAAGCCCATATCTGATTGTCCATTCGGACAGGGCAGAGCTGCGGACTCATCCCCAGTTTCTCCCTAAGGTGGTGTCAGTGTTTCACCTGAACCAGCTTATTGTGGTACCTGCGGCTACTAGGGACTTGGAGGACTCCAAGTTGCTAGATGTTGTCAGGGCCCTGAAAATATAGTTTCCAGGACGGCTGGAGTCAGGAAGACTGACTTGCTGTTATCCTGTATGCACCCAACAAACTGGGTGCTCTTGCTTCTAAGCAGACGATTGCTAGTTGGATGTGTAGTACAATTCAGCTTGCACATTCTGTGGCAGGCCTGCCACAGCCAAAATATGTAAATGCCCATTCCACAAGGAAGGTGGGCTCATCTTGGGCGGCTGCCCGAGGGGTCTCGGCTTTACAACTTTGCCGAGCTGATACTTGGTCAGGGGCACACCCTGACTGAGGAGGACCTGGAGTTCTCTCATTCGGTGCTGCAGAGTCATCCGCACTCTCCCGCCCGTTTGGGAGCTTTGGTATAATCCCCATGGTCCTGACGGAGTCCCCAGCATCCACTTAGGACGTCAGAGAAAATAAGAATTTACTTACCGATAATTCTATTTCTCGTAGTCCGTAGTGGATGCTGGGCGCCCATCCCAAGTGCGGATTGTCTGCAATACTTGTACATAGTTATTGTTACAAAAATCGGGTTATTATTGTTGTGAGCCATCTTTTCAGAGGCTCCGCTGTTATCATGCTGTTAACTGGGTTCAGATCACAGGTTGTACAGTGTGATTGGTGTGGCTGGTATGAGTCTTACCCGGGATTCAAAATCCTTCCTTATTGTGTACGCTCGTCCGGGCACAGTATCCTAACTAAGGCTTGGAGGAGGGTCATAGGGGGAGGAGCCAGTGCACACCACCTGATCCTAAAGCTTTTACTTTTGTGCCCTGTCTCCTGCGGAGCCGCTGATCCCCATGGTCCTGACGGAGTCCCCAGCATCCACTACGGACTACGAGAAATAGAATTATCGGTAAGTAAATTCTTATTATATATACAGTGTGTGTGTGTGTGTGTGTGTGTGTGTGTGTGTGTCACTCCTAGGGGTCTTAATTATCATGAAAAAACGACAGAGACTGCGCTCCGGTAACGTTTCAGCTGTATTATAGCTTTCGTCAGACCATACATGAAAAGAAAACATTACAAACATTTATACCTTACCCCAAACCTCGTGCTGACTCCTCCCTGGTCCAGTGCGTCGGCGGGGATTCATGACGTCGTCACTGATCAGCTGTAGCACCTGCCGCGCGCCGGTTACCCCTGCGTTCCAAACGGTATCCTCCATGGCCCAGAGCGTCGGCTAGGGCTGATGACGCCATCACGTCCCAGCTGAGCGACGCGCTCTAAACCCCTCTCCTGCGCCGGTTACCTAGGAACCAATATACAAACTAATACAATAAATGCCGTACATAGCCGATCCAACATGAATAAACATGGATAAACATTTCCAGTATCTGCATCCACATCTGATATAACCCTATTATGGAAATAATATACATCACATAATGTAAAACATTATATAAAGATAAGGCATATGTTGTACCCAGACAGTAATGATCACTCAATTATTAAAGCCTACATAATTACTACCCAGTAAGTTCATGTCACCATATCAAATGTCAATACAGGAATCCCATATAACATATTTATATCATCAATTCACCTTTGGCAATATACATAATCGCACATAGCTCTTATTAAATCTCTTACTCTCATCTAAAAAAAACAATTCAAATACATATACAGTATATACATATATATTTAGGAATTGGTAGAAAGGCGGCACTCAGTAGGGACTTGAACAGCAATGACAAATAAAGAGATTCAGCTCTTAGGTCAGGTTAACGTTTCAGTTATATTTAACTTTCATCAGAACCAAAACAGCATTAACAAACACATACAGTACCTTTATACCGCCACCTCTCCTCGTGCTGATTCCCTTCGGGCCCGATGCATCGGCGGGGATGGATGACGTCATTGCTCACCACCGTGTGCATCGCTCTCAAATCCACGTCCTCGCTCCGGTAACCTAGGAAACCAATAACAAATAATAACACAGTGCAATACAAATGAGTGCCTTCTCCCAAACGTATAAGACTGGACCATACTTAATACAGATATAATAAGTTACAAGAAATCGTACAAAAATATAAATGTCTGCAAGTTCATTCATTAATATGGTTACAATCTAACAGATGTTTAATTCATTATGGACCAACAAACGGTAACAAAATCATGTATCACATTGCTCTATTTGATGAAGCAATTCAACGAGAGATGCTCATTAAGGGGTATATGCAATTGCGGTCGAATTCCCGAAATTGTCGAATTTCGGGTCATTTTCGCCCAAAAAAAAAAATCGTCAATGCAATTCAATGCTTTCCGTCAAAAAAACGGACTTTCAAAATTCGACTTTTTGAAATTCGACTTTTTGCAAATTCGACTTTTCTGCAATGACACAAGTGCTGCAATTCGACAAAAGCATATTCAGTTCAAGTTTGGAAATTCGACAGCAGTGCTTTTAGACAGTAAATTCGTCATTTTCAATCCGCCACACTTTGGAGGGTGAAAACAATAAAAAAAAATTTAAACATGTTTTTTTTTGTGTTTTTTTTGGGGGGGAATAGCATATCTATTTATATTAGAAGGGGTTAGGTACTTTTTTTTTTTTTTTGGAGGCACAAGTATTATTTATATATTTTTAAAAATATTATTTTTTTTTTATTTATTTTTTATTGCTGGAACGGTAAAAAAAAAAAAAAACATGTTTTTTTTTGTGTTTTTTTTTGGGGGGAATAGCATATCTATTTATATTAGAAGGGGTTAGGTACTTTTTTTTTTTTTTTGGAGGCACAAGTATTATTTATATATTTTTAAAAATATTATTTTTTTTTTATTTTTTTTTTATTGCTGGAACGGTAAAAAAAAAAAAAAAAAAAATGGCGTGGGGTCCCCCCTCCAAAGCATAACCAGCCTCGGGCTCTTCGAGCTGGTCCTGGTTCTAAAAATGCGGGGAAAAATTGGGCAGGGATCCCCCGTATTTTTAAAACCAGCACCGGGCTCTGCGCCTGGTGCTGGTGCAAAAAATACGGGGGGGACAAAACGAGCAGGGGTCCCCCGTATTTTTCACACCAGCATCGGGCTCCACTAGCTGGACAGATAATGCCACAGCCGGGGGTCACTTTTATACAGTGCCCTGCGGCCGTGGCATTAAATATCCAACTAGTCACCCCTGGCCGGGGTACCCTGGGGGAGTGGGGACCCCTTCAATCAAGGGGTCCCCCCCCAGCCACCCAAGGGCCAGGGGTGAAGCCCGAGGCTGTCCCCCCCATCCAAGGGCTGCGGATGGGAGGCTGATAGCCTTGAGTAAAATGACAGAATATTGTTTTTTCCAGAAGAACTACAAGTCCCAGCAAGCCTCCCCCCCGCAAGCTGGTACTTGGAGAACCACAAGTACCAGCATGCGGGAGAAAAACGGGCCCGCTGGTACCTGTAGTTCTACTGGGAAAAAAATACCCAAATAAAAACAGTACACAGACACCGTGACAGTAAAACTTTATTACACACTGCCGACACACACATACTTACCTATGTTCACACGCCGACATCGGTCCTCTTCTCCATGTAGAATCCACGGATACCTGAAAAGAAAAGATCAATATACTCACCTCAGCCATGGTCCAGAGATAAATCCACGGACTTGGCAAAAAAAGAAAGCGAACTCCCGGACCACCGGACTGAAAGGGGTCCCATGCTGACACATGAGACCCCTTTCCACGAATGAGACCTGTCAGTGACAGCTGTCACACAAAGGTCTCTAAAGCCAATCAGGAAGCGCAACTTCGTTGCGCTCACCTGATTGGCTGTGCGCTGTCTGAACTCAGACAGCGCATCGCACAGCTCCGTCCATTATATTCAATGGTGGGAACTTAGCGGCTAGCGGTGAGGTCACCCGCCGGTCAGCGGCTGACCGCGGGTAACCCCACCGCTGACAGCAAAGTTCCCACCATTGAAACTAATGGAGCGGCCTGCCGGAATTCACCTGTCGAATTGTGTCGAATTAAAAAACGGCGATAATTTGCCGCGATTCGCCGTGAATTGCATATACCCCTAAGACTCCCTGGGACAATGGTATTGAGGTGGTGTATCCACCTAGCCTCTCGCTGCTGCAGCAGCTTGTTCCTATCACCTCCTCTAACACTGTCAGGTTGTTGATCATAATTTTGTATTTGAGTGTGGACAAATTGTGTTTATACTTAGCGAAGTGTCTCGCCACTGGCTGTGCCTGACACTCACCACCTAACGTGGTCCGTATAGACGTTCTGTGCATAGCCATTCTTTTGCAAAATTGACGTGCGGTTTTACCCACATACAGGAGTCCACACAGACAACGAATAAAATAAATGACATGCGTGCTGGTACAGGTCAAAATTTTATCTATTTTAATAAATTTGCCAGAATGTGGATGGGAGAAACCGGGACCTACTTCCATATAACTGCATGTCGTGCAGCCTATACATCTGTAGCACCCTGGTTTCTTGGTGAGGAAAGTTTGTTGGGGAATGGGCCTATATCCTGAGATGTCATTATGTACAAGAAAGTCCTTTAAGTTCCTATTCCTCATATAACGGGGTAACAATGACATATCTTTAAATGTACTCAGGTCCTTATCTGTAGTAATAATCGGCCATGTATCTTTCCTATGTCTATTAATGTCTTCACTTATAGAAGTAAATCTTTGTACAAACGGGATCTTATTCTCTAGGGACCTAGATTTAATAACCGTATCCTGGAGGAGTTTCGTTCTTTCCAAACTCAGGACTTTAGCTTTAGTTTTCATTCATTCTGCCCAATCGTATCCTCTAACTCTAAATCTCAGGGCCATATCATTGATTTCAGCCTCCGTGTTCACTAAATTATCCGAAATCCTGTGAACCCTTAAAAATGGTGAATATGGCAAACTAAACTTAGTGGATGGTGGATGAAAACTAGACGCCTGCAACAATGTATTTTTGTCTGTTGATTTTTTATACAGGTTACTGTGGATGTAACCATCACAAAATGAAGTTTCCACATCTTAATAGTTGACCTTTTCCAGGGCTGTAACTAGGTGTGTGCAGAGTGTGCCTTGCACACAGCACACTTACGCAGGGAGCGCATCTTGCGTCGAGTCCCCGTTTGGCCGTCCTGGTGGTATGAGTGATTCAATGGAGAATCCCCCGCAGCGCTACGGGGTCAGCCGGGTTACTGTAGGGAGCGGCAGCGGGCACAGGACAGCGCTGTCTGCTCTCTGCTGTGGAGAGGAGAGCAGGCAGCGCTGACAATGGAAAATCCCGCGCTACGCTTCGGGGGTCAGCATCAGCCAGGACACTGGAGGTGGAGGGAGAGGCAACGGGCACAGGATAGCGCTGTCTGCAGTAGAGGAGAGCAGGCAGCGCTGACGATGGAGAATCCCGCGCTGCGCTGCGGGGGTCAGTGTCAGCCAGGACACTGGAGGTGGAGGGAGAGGCAGCGGGCACAGGACAGCGCTGTCTGCAGTAGAGGAGAGCAGGCAGCGCTGACGATAGAGAGTACACTGCTGCGATGCAGAGAGAATGGGGAGACAGGAAACAAGGAAGAGGCTGCAGGACAGCTCTGCATACTGGTGAGTTAAGTGAGTGCTCCAATTGCCCCTGCAACCCCCCCCCCCGCCCCCCCTCTCCCACTGCCCCCACCCCCGCTGTATGCGCCACTTGGTCCGATCCTTATGGTCACTGCACAAGACATGGATGGCATCACCCTGTTTTGTGTCTTGTTTTAAAGCAGAGTGTGGATTTAAAAAATGGATGTGTGTATAAAAAACACACATATACAAACACATAATATGTAATTATATATACTCGTAATAGGAAAAGGTAACTTGGGGATGAGAGGTGTCCAGGGTAATATCACAGCTAGAAAAAAATATTTATTAGGACAGGGGGTCTTCCGAGGACCATTACCCCCACCACCGTGTGTCACAGGCCAGGAGCATCACAAGGGGCAATCCTGTATGATGGGGCGAGGGGTAATGAGGATTTTATTAGGGAGGGACAGGGCAGCAGAGGAATATGCGAGAGCTCACAGTGACGCCGGCAGCCTCCCCATAAAGCGGGCAGCGGCTGGAACACATCCAGAGAGAAGGCCCAGTGCGTGGCCACTTCCCCCCTGGTGTTCGACTGTTGTATCCGGCGTTCTTCTGCTGTACCTGCAGTAAAAATCCTCATTACCCCTCCCCCATCACACAGGATTGCCCCTTGTGGTGCTCTTGGCCTGTGACACACGGTGGTGGGGGTAATGGTCCCTGGAAGACCCCCTGTTCCTAATAAATATTTTTTTCTAGCTGTGATATTACCCCAGACACCTCCCATTCCCAAATTACCTTTTCCTATTACAAGTATATATATTTACATAGTGTGTGTGTGTGTGTGTGTGTGTGTGTGTGTGTGTGTGTGTGTGTGTGTGTGTGTGTGTGTGTGTGTGTGTGTGCGTGCGTGTGTGTGTTTTTATATACACACATTTTTAAAATTAACACTCTGCTTTAAAAAAAAGGGGGACTCTGCTGCCTAATGTGTAAAAAAAGGGGGACTCTGCTGTAATGTGTAAAAAAGGGGGCTCTGCTGCCTAATGTATAAAAAGGGGGACTCTGCTGCCGTAATGTGTAAAACTGGGGACTGTCTGCTGTAATGTGTAAAAAGGTGGATACGAGATTTTGCCATTTTATTCCAGTGATTTGGACGTATAATTCCAGTGATTTTGCCATTTAATTCCAGTGATTTTGCCATTTAATTCCAGTGATTTGGACATATAATTCCAGTGATTTGGACATATAATTACAGTGATTTTGCAGTATAATTCCAATGATTTTGCCATTTAATTCCAGTGATTTGGATGTATAATTCCAGTGATTTTGCCATTTAATTCCAGTGATTTTGCCATCTAATTCCAATGATTTTTCCATTTAATTCCAGTGATTTGGATGTATAATTCCAGTGATTTTGCCATTTAATTCCAGTGATTTTGCCATCTAATTCCAATGATTTTTCCATTTAATTCCAGTGATTTGGATGTATAATTCCAGTGATTTTGCCATTTAATTCCAGCGATTTTGCCATTTAATTTCAGTGATTTGGACGTATAATTCCAGTGATTTGGACGTATAATGCCAGTGATTTTTCAGTATAATTCCAGTGATTTTTGCCATTTAATTCCAGTGATTTTGCCATTTAATTCCAGTGATTTTGCCATTTAATTCCAGTGATTTTTTACGTATAATTCCAGTGGTAATTGTTTGTGTCGCTTGGCTTAGTCATACAGCTACCTCATTGCACCTCTCCGACATCTTTGCATGAGGTGCTGTTTGGGGCCTAGTTTTTGAAAAGTGTCATCCTGTCTGACACTGCCGTATGAGTCCACGGCTACTGCTGTATTAGTCCTGGGGTACTGCCGTATAAGTCCACCAATTGCAGAATTTTTTAAAAATGACAGGGGCGTGCTGGAGATGCTGTCAGTGGACCGAACAATTGCGGCCCAATCTCTACATTCAGCCACTGTGTGACACTACTGGATGGGCCAGTTGGTTCTGTCGCTTAGCTTAGTCATACAGCAACCTCGGTGCACCTTTTTTTCTTCTTTGCAGCATGTGCTGTTTGGGGACTATTTTTTTAAAGTGCCATCCTGTCTGACACTTCCGTATATGTCCAGTGGTACTGCCATTTAATTCCAGTGATATGGACGTATAAATCCTGTGATTTTGCCATTTAATTCCAGTGATCCTGCCGTATAATTCCAGTAATCCTGCCGTGTAATTACAGTGGTACTGGCGTATAATTAGTAGTGATCCTGCAGTATAAATCCAGTGATCCTGCCGTATAAGTCCAGTGATCCTGCCATATAATTACAGTGGTACTGGCGTATAAGTCCAGTCCAGTGATACTGCTTTGGGGCCTAGTTTTTAAAAAGTGCCATCCTGTCTGACACTGCAGTGCCACTCCTAGATGGGCCAGGTGTTTGTGCCGCAAACCTGTGTCGCTTAGCTTGGTCATACAGCCACCTCGGTGCAACTTTTAGGCCTAAAAACAATAGGTGGTATTCAGAATAGACTGGAAATTAGTGGAAATAAATGTTATTGAGGCGAATAATACTGTAGGAGCAAAACTACCCCCAAATTCTGTGATTTTAGCTGTTTTTGTTTTTGTTTTTTTAAATCATCCAGATCCAAAACCAAGCCAAAACACGAAAGTGGAATTAGAACCAAAACAAAAACACAAAACACGAAAAGTGAAAGCCGCACATCTCTAATATATATATATATATATATCATCCAGAAACAGATCGCACACACTTAAGGAGAATAAGTCCTTGGGTGGCTGGTTAAATACATCCAGTAATCAAGTCTACAGTAATCCGAATGGACAAACAGCAGCAAACCAGCACACCAGGTTTTTAAGCAGTAGAAAAAAGCATTCTTTAATTAGTGAAGTAGCTTCAGGCTTTCATAGATATATAGCAGCGTTTATACTCATCCGAACAGCATGGATGCAGTCAGCGTATAGACACATGGCCATCCCTACGGCCTGTTTCAGTTGTTACACTCGTGGCTGACCCCATGAGGAAGGTGTATGTGCAGAGCCGGCGCTAACCGCTCAGCAAAGGGATGCAGTACAGGGAGGCGCCAAACTGAAGAGGCGCTCAGCCTCTCCCTGCTCTGCATCCCTGCTGCCGCTGCGCCTGTCACACTGGATGACAGGTAGCGGCGCTGGCAGCGAGCAGCGCAGCTCACTCCCTTCTCCTCCTCCCCAGACAGCGTGCACGCAGTGTGCGGCCTAGGCCCACACACAGCACCGCTGCCTGCCACTGACATACGGAGTTGCCTAGCGGGTTGGGGGCGTGGCCTAATCGCGGGAGCCGTGGCCACGCCCCTTTATAGGAAAAATCGTTTAAAAAACAGTATTTACTGTACAGAGCAGGGTAGGTGTAGTCCCTGAGCCCCTCAGCTGGGGTCAATTCGAGGGGGGAGTGTGATTACTGTGATCACAATCCACTCACCCATACAGGAACAATAATAAGATTTTACTTACCGATAAATCTATTTCTCGTAGTCCGTAGTGGATGCTGGGACTCCGTAAGGACCATGGGGAATAGCGGCTCCGCAGGAGACAGGGCACAAGAATAAAAGCTTTAGGATCAGGTGGTGTGCACTGGCTCCTCCCCCTATGACCCTCCTCCAAGCCTCAGTTAGGATACTGTGCCCGGACGAGCGTACATAATAAGGAAGGATATTGAATCCCGGGTAAGACTCATACCAGCCACACCAATCACACCGTACAACTTGTGATCTGAACCCAGTTAACAGTATGATAACAACGAAGGAGCCTCTGAAAAGATGGCTCACAACAACAATAACCCGATTTAGTTAACAATAACTATGTACAAGTATTGCAGACAATCCGCACTTGGGATGGGCGCCCAGCATCCACTACGGACTACGAGAAATAGATTTATCGGTAAGTAAAATCTTATTTTCTCTGACGTCCTAGTGGATGCTGGGACTCCGTAAGGACCATGGGGATTATACCAAAGCTCCCAAACGGGCGGGAGAGTGCGGATGACTCTGCAGCACCGAATGAGAGAACTCCAGGTCCTCCTCAGCCAGGGTATCAAATTTGTAGAATTTAGCAAACGTGTTTGCCCCTGACCAAGTAGCTGCTCGGCAAAGTTGTAAAGCCGAGACCCCTCGGGCAGCCGCCCAAGATGAGCCCACTTTCCTTGTGGAATGGGCTTTTACAGATTTTGGCTGTGGCAGGCCTGCCACAGAATGTGCAAGCTGAATTGTACTACAAATCCAACGAGCAATAGTCTGCTTAGAAGCAGGAGCACCCAGCTTGTTGGGTGCATACAGGATAAACAGCGAGTCAGACTTTCTGACTCCAGCCGTCCTGGAAACATATATTTTCAGGGCCCTGACAACGTCAAGTAACTTGGAGTCCTCCAAGTCCCTAGTAGCCGCAGGCACCACAATTGGTTGGTTCATGTGAAAAGCAGAAACCACCTTAGGGAGAAATTGAGGACGAGTCCTCAATTCTGCCCTGTCAGAATGAAAAATTAAGTAAGGACTTTTATATGATAAAGCCGCCAATTCTGACACACGCCTGGCTGAAGCCAGGGCTAACAGCATCGTCACCTTCCATGTGAGATATTTTAAGTCCACAGTGGTGAGTGGTTCAAACCAATGTGACTTAAGGAACCTCAAAACAACATTGAGATCCCAAGGTGCCACTGGAGGCACAAAAGGAGGTTGTATATGCAGTACCCCTTTTACAAATGTCTGAACTTCAGGTACTGAAGCCAGTTCTTTCTGGAAGAAAATCGACAGGGCCGAAATTTGAACCTTAATGGACCCTAATTTTAGGCCCATAGACAGTCCTGTTTGCAGGAAATGGAGGAAACGACCCAGTTGAAATTCCTCTGTAGGGGCCTTTTTGGCCTCACACCACGCAACATATTTTCGCCAAATGCGGTGATAATGTTTTGCGGTTACATCCTTCCTGGCTTTGACCAGGGTAGGGATGACTTCATCTGGAATGCCTTTTTCCTTCAGGATCCGGCGTTCAACCGCCATGCCATCAAACGCAGCCGCGGTAAGTCTTGGAACAGACAAGGCCCCTGCTGGAGCAGGTCCTTTCTTAGAGGTAGAGGCCACGGGTCTTCCGTGAGCATCTCTTGAAGTTCCGGGTACCAAGTCCTTCTTGGCCAATCCGGAACCACGAGTATCGTTCTTACTCCTCTCCTTTTTATGATTCTCAGTACTTTTGGTATGAGAGGCAGAGGAGGGAACACATACACTGACTGGTACACCCACGGTGTCACCAGAGCGTCCACCGCTATTGCCTGAGGGTCCCTTGACCTGGCGCAATATCTGTCTAGTTTTTTGTTTAGACGTGACGCCATCATGTCCACCTTTGGTTTTTCCCAACGGTTTACAATCAGGTGGAAGACTTCTGGGTGAAGTCCCCACTCTCCCGGGTGAAGGTCGTGTCTGCTGAGGAAGTCTGCTTCCCAGTTGTCCACTCCCAGAATGAACACTGCTGACAGAGCTATCACATGATTTTCCGCCCAGCGAAGAATCCTTGCAGCTTCTGCCATTGCCCTCCTGCTTCTCGTGCCGCCCTGTCTGTTTACGTGGGCGACTGACGTGATGTTGTCCGATAGGATCAATACCGCCTGACCCTGAAGCAGGGGTTTCGCTTGACTTAGGGCATTGTAAATGGCCCGTAGTTCCAGAATGTTTATATGAAGAGATGTTTCCATGCTTGACCACAAGCCCTGGAAGTTTTTTCCCTGTGTGACTGCTCCCCAGCCTCTCAGGCTTGCATCCGTGGTCACCAGGATCCAATCCTGAATGCCGAATCTGCGGCCCTCTAGAAGATGAGCACTCTGCAACCACCACAGGAGGGACACCCTTGTCTTTGGTGACAGGGTTATCCGCTGCTGCATCTGAAGATGCGAACCGGACCATTTGTCCAGTAGATCCCACTGAAACGTTCTTGCATGGAATCTTCCGAATGGAATTGCTTCGTAAGAAGCCACCATTTTTCCCAGGACCCTCGTGCACTGATGCACTGACACCTGGCCTGGTTTTAGGAGGTTCCTGACTAGCTCGGATAACTCCTTGGCCTTCTCCTCCGGGAGAAAAACCTTCTTCTGGACTGTGTCCAGAATCATTCCTAGGAACAGAAGACGTGTCGTTGGAATCAGCTGCGATTTTGGAATATTTAGGATCCACCCGTGCTGACGTAACACTATCTGAGATAGTGCTACTCCGACTTCTAACTGTTCCCTGGACCTTGCCCTTATCAGGAGATCGTCCAAGTAAGGGATAATTAATACGCCTTTTCTTCGAAGAAGAATCATCATTTCGGCCATTACCTTGGTAAAGACCCGAGGTGCCGTGGACAACCCAAACGGCAGCGTCTGAAACTGATAATGACAGTCTTGTACTACAAACCTGAGATACCCTTGGTGAGAAGGGTAGATTGGGACGTGGAGATAAGCATCTTTGATGTCCAGAGACACCATATAGTCCCCTTCTTCCAGGTTCGCTATCACCGCTCTGAGTGATTCCATCTTGAATTTGAACCTTTTTATGTAAGTGTTCAAGGATTTCAGATTTAAAATTGGTCTCACCGAGCCGTCCGGCTTCGGTACCACAAACAGCGTGGAATAATACCCCTTTCCTTGTTGTAGGAGGGGTACCTTGATTATCACCTGCTGGGAATACAGCTTGTGAATGGCTTCCAGAACTGCCTCCCTGTCGGAGGGAGACTTTGGCAGAGCAGACTTCAGGAACCGGCGAGGGGGAAACGCCTCGAATTCCAGTTTGTACCCCTGCGATACTACCTGTAGAATCCAGGGATCCACTTGCGAGTGAGCCCACTGCGCGTTGAAATTCTTGAGACGGGCCCCCACCAAGTCTGAGTCTGCTTGTAAAGCCCCAGCGTCATGCTGAAGACTTGGCAGAAGCAGGGGAAGGCTTCTGATCCTGGGAAGCGGCTGCATGGTGCAGTCTTTTTCCCCTTCCTCTGCCCCGGGGCAGAAAGGAATGGCCTTTTGCTCGCTTGTATTTATGGGAACGAAAGGACTGAGTTTGAAAAGACGGTGTCTTTTTCTGTTGGTGTGAAGTGACCTGGGGTAAGAAGGTGGACTTTCCAGCCGTTGCCGTGGCCACCAGGTCCGAAAGACCAGCCCCAAATAACTCCTCCCCTTTATAAGGCAATACTTCCATATGTCGTTTGGAATCCGCATCCCCTGACCACTGACGCGTCCATAACGTTCTTCTGGCAGAGATGGACATAGCACTTACTCTTGATGCCAGGGTGCAAATATCCCTCTGTGCATCACGCATATATAGTAATGCATCCTTCAAATGCTCTATAGTTAACAATATATTGTCCCTATCCAGGGTATCAATATTTTCAGTCAGGGAATCCGACCACGCGACTCCAGCACTGCACATCCAGGCTGAAGCGATTGCTGGTCGCAGTATAACACCAGTATGTGTGTATATACTTTTTAGGATATTTTCCAGCCTTCTATCAGCTGGTTCTTTGAGGGTGGCCGTATCAGGAGACGGTAACGCTACTTGTTTAGATAAACGTGTGAGCGCCTTATCTACCCTAGGGGGTGTTTCCCAACGTGTCCTAACCTCTGATGGGAAAGGATAAAGTGCCAATAATTTATTAGAAATTAGCAGTTTTTTGTCGGGAGAAACCCACGCTTTATCACATACCTCATTCAATTCATCTGACTCAGGAAAAACTATTGGTAGTTTTTTCACCCCCCACATAATACCCTTCTTAGTGGTATTTGTAGTGTCAGAAATGTGCAATGCTTCCTTCATTGCCGTGATCATGTAACGTGTGGCCCTACTGGACATTACGTTCGACTCATCACCGTCGACACTAGACTCAGTATCTGTCTCTGGGTCTGTGTCGACCCACTGAGGTAACGGGCGTTTTAGGGCCCCTGACGGTGTCTGAGACGCCTGGACAGGCACTAGTTGATTTGCCGGCTGTCTCATGTCGTCAACAGTTTTTTGCAAAGTGTTGACATTATCACTTAATTGTTTGAACACGATCATCCAGTCAGGTGTCGACTCCCTAGGGGGTGACATCACTAACGCAGGCAATTGCTCCGCCTCCACATCATTTTCCTCCTCATACATGTCGACACACACGTACCGACACACAGCACACACACCGGGAATGCTCTGATAGAGGACAGGACCCCACGAGCCCTTTGGAGAGACAGAGGGAGAGTCTGCCAGCACACACCCAGCGCTATATATATATACAGGGATAACCTTATATAAGTGTTATTCCCTTATAGCTGCTGTTTATATTGTCATTTGCTGCCAATAGTGCCCCCCCTTCTCTTTTTTACCCTGATTCTGAAGCAGGACTGCAGGGGAGAGTCAGGGAGCCGTCCTTCCAGCGGAACTGTGAGGGAAAATGGCGCTTGTGTGCTGAGGAGATAGGCTCCGCCCCTTCACGACGTCCTTATCTCCCGCTCTTTTGTGTAAAAATGGCAGGGGTTAAAATACATCCATATAGCCCAGGAGCTATATGTGATGTATTCTTTTGCCACCTAAGGTATTATCATTTATATTGCGTCTCAGGGCGCTCCCCCCCAAGCGCCCTGCACCCTCAGTGACCGGAGTGTGAAGTGTGCTGAGAGCAATGGCGCACAGCTGCGGTGCTGTTCGCTACCTTAGTCTGAAGACAGGATTGTCTTCTGCCGCCGATTTCACCGGACCTCTTCGTCTCTTCTGGCTCTGTAAGGGGGACGGCGGCGCGGCTCCGGTGACCCATCCAGGCTGTACCTGTGATCGTCCCTCTGGAGCTAATGTCCAGTAGCCTAAGAAGCCCAATCCACTCTGCACGCAGGTGAGTTCGCTTCTTCTCCCCTTAGTCCCACGATGCAGTGAGCCTGTTGCCAGCAGGACTCACTGAAAATAAAAAACCTAAATTAAACTTTTATTCTAAGCAGCTCAGGAGAGCCACCTAGCCTGCACCCTTCTCGTTCGGGCACAAAAATCTAACTGAGGCTTGGAGGAGGGTCATAGGGGGAGGAGCCAGTGCACACCACCTGATCTTAAAGCTTTTATTCTTGTGCCCTGTCTCCTGCGGAGCCGCTATTCCCCATGGTCCTTACGGAGTCCCAGCATCCACTAGGACGTCAAAGAAAACAATAGCAGCAGCCTCTCTGCCCCACTGCACCACAGCACACTGCAGCATGTGCTGTGCTGCCAACATGAGAGCTGCTACTGCTGCCCAGTAAGGTGGGAGGGGGTTGGGAGTGCAGGGGACCAGGGCCCCTCCATCAGTCCCAGGCCCAAGTAATTAGTACCCACTCCCTCCCCCTCTCGGGGTCACTGACAACATCCTACAGAGCCACTGGAGTAACGGATCCTGTGAGAAACCGCAGAAGAAGGAAGAGGAGGAGCAGCGCCCGAGCCGGGACCTCCTGCAGGTACCGGGGCCGCACTGTGGAGGAAATGAGGGCTGTACCTGGCATAGGGGGTAATTCAGAGATGAACGCAGATCGCTGCATACGCATCCGGATCTATGTTCATCTCTGCACATGCTCAAGGCCGCCCTGCCGGACACAACTGTGCAGTATAATGTGACTAGCGGACACTACTGTGCGGTGTAATGTGACTAATGGACACTACTGTGCGGTGTAATGTGACTAGCGGACACTACTGTGCAGTGTAATGTGACTAACGGACACTACTATGCGGTGTAATGTGACTAACGGACACTACTGTGCGGTGTAATGTGACTAGCGGACACTACTGTGCAGTGTAATGTGACTAACGGACACTACCGTGCGGTGTAATGTGACTAACGGACACTACTGTGCGGTGTAATGTGACTAGCGGACACTACTGTGCGGTGCATTGTGACTAATGGACACTACTGTGCGGTGTAATGTGACTAGCGGATACTACTGTGCAGTGTAATGTGACTAACGGACACTACTGTGCAGTGTAATGTGACTAACGGACACTACTATGCGGTGTAATGTGACTAATGGACACTACTATGCAGTGTAATGTGACTAGCAGTCACTACTGTGCAGTGTAATGTGACTAATGGACACTACTATGAGGTGTAATGTGACTAATGGACACTACTATGCAGTGTAATGTGACTAGCAGTCACTACTGTGCAGTGTAATGTGACTAATGGACACTACTATGAGGTGTAATGTGACTAGCGGACACTACTGTGCAGTGTAATGTGACTAACGGACACTACTGTGCGGTGTAATGTGACTAGCGGACACTACTGTGCGGTGTAATGTGACTAACGGACACTACTGTGCGGTGTAATGTGACTAACGGACACTACTGTGGGGTGTAATGTGACTAACGGACACTACTATGCGGTATAATGTGACTAACGGACACTACTATGAGGTGTAATGTGACTAACGGACACTACTATGAGGTGTAATGTGACTAACGGACACTACTATGCGGTGTAATGTGACTAACGGACACTACTATGAGGTGTAATGTGACTAACGGACATTACTTTGCGGTGTAATGTGACTAACGGACACTACTATGCGGTGTAATGTGACTAACGGACACTACTATGAGGTGTAATGTGACTAACGGACACTACTATGAGGTGTAATGTGACTAACGGACACTACTATGCGTTGCAATGTGACTAACGGACACTACTATGAGGTGTAATGTGACTAACGGACATTACTTTGCGGTGTAATGTGACTAACGGACACTACTATGCGGTGTAATGTGACTAACGGACACTACTATGAGGTGTAATGTGACTAACGGACACTACTATGAGGTGTAATGTGACTAACGGACACTACTATGCGGTGTAATGTGACTAACGGACACTACTGTGCAGTGTAATGTGACTAATGGACACTACTATGAGGTGTAATGTGACTAACGGACACTACTGTGCGATGTAATGTGACTAACGGACACTACTATGCGGTGTAAAGTGACTAATGGACACTACTATGTGGTGTAATGTGACTAACGGACACTACTATGCGGTGTAATGTGACTAACGGACACTACTATGCGGTGTAATGTGACTAACGGACACTACTGTGCAGTGTAATGTGACTAACGGACACTACTGTGTGGTGTAATGTGACTAACGGACACTACTGTGCGGTGTAATGTGACTAACGGACACTACTGTGTGGTGTAATGTGACTAGCGAACACTACTGTGCAGTGTAATGTGACTAACGGATACTACTGTGCAGTGTAATGTGACTAACGGATACTACTGTGCAGTGTAATGTGAATTGGTACTATCCTGTGGCCCCTATATTTTTGGCTCTTCCCCCTGCTGGGGGAAGTGGCATGTGTAAAAGGATGCTCTACCTGGCGCAAAGTGTAAAAGGGAACTCTACCTGGCTCAGTGTGTAAAAGGGCGCTCTACCTGGAATAATGTGTGACTGGATCTACCTGGTGCAATATGTAACATGGGGCTGTATCTGGCGTAATGAATATAAGGGGCACTACCTGGCGTAATGTATATAAGTGGTACTATTGTGTGGTGTCATTTTGAATAGTTTTGACCACTGTGCATCATAATTATTTTACGTCCCTATATTTTCGGTAATTTTTTTATGACCGTATATTTATGGATCTTGAGGGAAGTGGGAGGCACCAAAATGTCTAGTTACAGCTCTGAGGATGAGATCGGTCACATTTGTATTTGTAGATAGGCGCAAAATTGATAGGTTGCAGGAGGGCGCCGAACACCCTAGCACCGGCCCTGTGTATGTGCCACCTCTGAGCCTCTTAAAGCATTACAATCATTTAAAACACTCTCACCCCTGTATGTGTATCCTCCCCATGTGTCCCGGCATCTCACTCCCTGTAAGTGCTGCCAGGAGTAACCCGAGTCCTCGTTCTTCCTCATGGGGGCACTGGGAGAACCCAAACGGGCTGTAGGGATGATGCAATTTCACTAATTAAAGAATGCTTTTTTTACTGCTTAAAAAGGTGGTGTGCTGGTTTGCTGCTGTTTGTCCATTCGGATTACTGTAGACTTGATTACTAGACAGACAGACAGACAGACAGATGGAAAGATATTGGTTTCTAGGGAGCGGCGCCTTTTTTATATGGAAATTACCAATAACCATTTCTAACTACCTTTTGGCATATAACACTTATTCTGATAGATGGTGTAGATATATAAAAAAAATCCTCATATAATAATAATAATAATAATAATAATAATTAAAAAATAAATTAATAAAATAAAATAAAAACCTGAGCTCAACCAATATTAATCCAATTAGATTCAGAGATTAGATAACCTTTTTAATCTAAAATATTCAAATATAACATTTAAAACTTTATAATAATACAAGACTGCGTAGGTCATGTAATATGGCCGAAACAGCATAAACTCACCGGCTGGGCCTGCTGCACGCCTTTTAATGCATCACTCTGGCACGGAAGGGGTTACAGTTTTTGTGGGAGGAACGGAAGGAAAACTGCCTGGATTGTGATCGGCTGGATTCTGCATAGGGGCCGGTCTGACATATATATAGTTTTCAGACCCAGGACATCCTGCCTCTTCCAGCTTTTTCCGTGAACTGCTAAGTACACTTATTTATATTACCTATTTCATTTCCTTGCTCCATCTCATTTCCCTAGCTCTCTTTCTCTCTTGTGCTTTCCCTAATCTTCCTTCTATCTATCCCTGTGTCTCTTCTTTTTGCTGTATTTTTCTTATCCTTTATAGTAAGACAAATCCTGCTGTACCGTAAGTACAAAGCAGGATCTTTATAGTGCCTGTATTAATGCTGCCCCTGCGCGGCGCCTCCCTGCCAGGCTCATGGACTCCGTTGTGGTCCGGCCGGCCCGGGGGAAGCCTGCAGTGCGGGAGACCCTGGGCGTGTGCGGCCACCCGCCCATGCTCACCTCGTTTCTCCGTCTCTGCCGCTAGCTGCAGCTGGGGACGGAGCGCCGGGGGTCCGAGGGCGGCTGAGGCGGCCTTCCAGGGACGGGTTTGCTTGTTACTGTGTATTACTTGTTACGTCGGGGCGGCTGGCAGGCGCGCTGGTCCTGCACTGACGGATCGGCGCTCCCGCCCTGCTGCCCGGCGCCCCCCCCCCTTCCACCATCAGCCCCCACATGTTTTCACTCCCACTGCCGATATCTCTATTATGTCATACAATTTTTCGAACGGCGGGCAGGGGGGATTTTCCTGCATCTCTCCCTCCTCCTCCATCTCTCCCTCTCCTCTGGGTGGGCGGGGGGTCGCGCGGCTGCCGGACGTGGTGGGTTCGGCCAGCGCGCGCGTGCTGCATTACAGTTACCCATCACAGTGGGTGCGGCCTCCATGACCCACTCCCCCTTTCCTCTGACGGGCGTCGCGCGGTTGCCGGACGCAATGGTTCCATGCAGCGCGCGCGTGCTGCCATATCCCGGGTCCACACCAGGGGAGCCCCAGGGAGGCCTCCTCCTACTGGGCCCGGTGGGGCTCATAATGTCCCAGCTCAGAAACTGGTGGCGCGCTCCCGCAGCGGGGTGGCGCGCTGCGCCCGCTCTGCCATGGCTGATGGGCTGGTACCACCGGCGGAACGTTCAGGGGCTGTCGCGCTGGGACGCTCCGCGTCCGCCCGCGGTGGGAAGGACCACCAGGCCTCTCCTGCAGTGGTTGGACCCGTGGCTCCGCCCCCATCTGTGGTTACACGCGCGTCTCATAGTAACCCTGCCAGTCTTGGCCGTGCGGCCTCGGCCGGTCCTAGCCTAGGGTCCCGGCCGCAGCGTGCACAGGCGGGTAACGGGTTGTCTGTCCCTCGCCGCGTCCGTACTGATAACTCGGACGCTGCTGCGGACAGCCCTCTGTCGGGCAATGCGCTGCATCTTTTTAGTAGTGCCGGCGTTCGGGTATTTTATCCCAAGTCCAATGCCCGAGATAGGAGTAGGTCTCGGCGCAGGAGGGTCAGGCAGACCTCTTTGCAGCGGGACAGCGAGGCCGGTATACCCTACAGTTAGGGTTCGCCCGGGTCCTTGCTCCCTACGGGTGGTTTGCGAACCTCTCTTGGGGGCGCGGACTCGCGTGCCTTGCCTGAGCTTACAGCCACGGCGTCCGCACCTTGGTGGACGCCACCGTCTTGTCCGTCATTTGTTCCGCATTCATGCCGCCTCTTTGCTTTATGGCATCGTGCAGACGCTTACGCCGCTCCTGTCCTCTGGCGGAACGGCCGGCCCGCCAGCCCCGCTCGCGGCGGCTGCGGGACTGGTGGGGGTCCACAGGAACAAGGTCTTTTTTGTCTCCCCAGCCGTGGACGTCGGGACTGGAATGGAGTCGGCCGGTGCCTCTGCAAGTCATCCGGGGTGCAGGGATAGACGGAGTTGCTTCTCGTGCAGGTGAGTCTTCATCGGACTCTGACTGGTCTCGGGGTAGTGCGGTTACCCCCCATAGCGGGTTGGGATCTAATACTCAGTCCCGCTGCTCTAGCGAGGGTAGCTGTACGCGTAGGTTTTCCAGCTAGCGCAGTAGGCGTTAGGGCACGGACTCATCCCTTGGCTCCATGTCCTCTGAGGGGGTGTCCTCCTCCGACGGCGGTTTGCACAGGGTCAAACGGCGCGTGCGCCGGTGTTCAACCTCTTCCGCCCCGCAAGTTTCGGTCGAGTCGGACACCGGTCACCGCGCTGACACGGCGGTGCAACGTGGTCTGAGGGCCCGGGACAGGATCCGTAAGGGCCAATACGTCAATATCTTTGCCCTTACTAGCGATCATCGTAAAGCTTTGCTTTCGGCCAGGTAAAAGGACCGGGCAGCTAAGGCGCTTTGCGATCATACCCTACTTGGTCAGGTGCATGTTAATCTTCACGGCGTGTTCTTTAGAGACGCGCCCAGACGAGCACATGAACCTAGTGCACTATCACTTCCTTCTACACGTACGGTACCATAAGTATAATGGGTCGGCTAGGCGACGTTATGATTAGGACTTCCAGCGCAAACAGCACGGCCGGGAGACCTACAATTTCGGTAACACGGACGTCGAATTGTGCTCGGAGCCGACACAGGGCTCCGGGGCACTGAGGGGGGCGGTTCAGCGAGTCAATGGCCAAAGCGGCCTGGCTCTCGCTCTGCCGCTTTTCGAGTGAGTCCGTCGCGCACGGGGCATGGTAACTGCTACGCTTTCAATAATGCCCAATGTGAGTTGGGTGGTCGGTGTCATTTTTCTCCCTCCTGCATCGGATGTGGCGGAGCCAATGGGATCAAGGACTGCACCTGTCCTGGGACTGGGGGTAATTCCGGCCCGCAGAGTCGCGTTACCGCAGTCCTAAGCGCTGGCCTTGGCCCCCACCCCAATTAGATTACTTGCGCTCATACCCTGGCTGCGTGGGTACCCACGGCGGGTGGATGCCCAATTTTGGCTCTCGGGCTTCGCGTACTGTTTCCCCTTGCCGATATCTGGGCTAGTGTGTCCCGGAGCTGGTACGAACCTGCGTTCAGCCCGGGAGTTTCCGGACGTGCTCCGGCGGAACCTTCAGGCTGCGGTGTCGTTGGGCAGGATGATAGGCCCCTTTTCAGAATCCCCCCTTACCGGATTTGGTCTTGTCCCCCGTCGGGACAGTGCCCAAGAAGACCGCGTGCACATTTCGGCTCCCACAACATCTTCCTTTCCTCCGGGGTCATCAGTAAATGATGCTATCCCCGATGATCAGCGTAGGGTCATTTGCCTGTCCTTTGATTCGGCCATCGCCACCATTAGGTCTTTTGGACCGTGGGCCGTGATGGGTCAATTGGACATCCAGTCAGCATTTCATCTTCTCCCTCTGCACCTTTCGGCCTTTCGGTATATGGGTTTTACATTGGACTATGGCTATTACATAGATCGGTTCTTCCCTATGGGTTTTTTCCATTTCTTGTACATACTTCGAGAGATTCGGTTCTTTCCTCCATTGGTGCCCGGAGCATGCGATGGGCGACCGGGGACTTTCGCACTCTTGGACGATTTCCTTTCTATCGGGCCACTGGACTCAGATCGCTGCGCTAGCTTGCAGCGGAGGGCACTCGCCCTCTTTGCACACTTCGGGGTTCTGGTGGTGCCTGAGACGACTTAGGGGCCCACTACATCCTTAGTTTATCTCGGAATTCAGATTGATACGGTCGCCAGCCTCTGTAGGCTCCCAGGGGATATGGTGTTGCGTCTTCACGATGATATCCTTTATGCGCTTGCTGCGGGCAAGCTTACTTTCATGCAGGCTCAATCCCTATTGGGCCTGCTTAATTTTGCTTGCAAAGTTATCCCCATAGGTAGGGTTTTCTGTAGACAATTGGAGCAGGCGACGGTTGGAATTCGACGCCCGCATCATTTTCTCAGATTGTCCCTCGAAATTCGCAGGGAGTTACGTACATGGGACGCCTTTCTAGTTAATTTCAATGGCATCTGTATTGGGCAGGAGGCGGTCGTGTCTAGCACCTCCCTGAAGCTTTTCACGGACGACTCTGGTGCTTGCGGTTTCGGAGCTTCTTTCGCTACCGGTGGTGCCCGTCTCCTTGGCCGAGGGCCTGGATTAGCAAACGCATCACGACTAACATGCTGTGGCTGGAATTTTTTCCGTTATGGGCGCATTGGAGTTATGGCGCGATGCAATGCGTATCAAACTGGTGATCTTCTGGTGCAACACTTTGGGTTTTTTGCCGTCATTAGGCAAAGATCCGCATCCTTGCCGATCCTGCGGGGCATTGCGCAGATAGTCTTGCTATGCTTGGTGAACAACATTCCGTTGCGAGCCAAGCATGTCCCAGCCGTGCGCAATGAAATTGCTGATGCCCTTTCCGCGGCGACTGGCAGCGGTTTAGGCGGTTGGCTTCTGCAGCTCTACTCCAAGGGGAATTATGTTCTGCTTATGTGTGGCAGGTTATCCGCCCAGATTGGAGGCTTTAGCCCACAGGTCGTTGGCTCCTGTAACTTTTGCGGCTTATCTGGCCGCCTGGGAGCGGTGGAGTCGCTACCTTCTGTAGAGGGGCCATAGTGGTAAGACACCTCACGACTTACTTTTTGTTTACATCTGGGTTTTGTACACCAACGGAGTTTTGCGGGCGTATGTTGGTAGGGTTCTAGCGGGTATAGAATAATTTCTGCAACTTCGGGAGGAGGTGGACTTTACTAAGTCCATTTTCCTCCAGAGGGTGTTGAGGGGATGGGCTCGGGTGATCCCGTCCCCAATCACTGGGTCTTTGTTGAGGCGCATTTTAGGATCCCTACGGAGTAGTTTCTCTTCGGGGTATGAAGTTTGCCTCTTCATGACGCCCTTTACGATGGTGTTTCACGGTGCGTTCAGGGTGGGCGAGCCGGTGTATGTTTCTCGGACTTCTGCCTCACCCACGCTGGCGGCCTACGTCGATGTACGTCCCGACGGTTTGCGGTGTAGGATTCAGCGCTCCAAGACTGCCATAGTCGGCAGGGGCAGTGGGTTCGAGTGGATCGGGCTTGGGTGCGGGGCATTTGTCCAGTTACCGCGGCCCAGTCTCATTCGTCCATACGGCCTCCAATGCCTGACGGGTGGCTCGTCCATTGTGACGGTTCCCCTTTGACCAGATATCATTTCCGGACGGTTTTGGGGCGTTGTATTTTATACCTGGGTCTGTCTCCGGCCGACTATGGGACTCACTCTTTCCGCAACGGCGCTGCTTTAGCTGCTGCTGCGGCGGGTTGGTCCGAAGTTGAAGTCCGGGCACTGGGTAGGTGGAGGTCTGGTGCAGTCAGGCGCTATATCAGGCCTTTTCCTCCCAGTGCGCCCCTTTGAGGATTAACCGCTCGTCACGGTCGCCCTTTGCGATTGTGGGGGCCTTGAGGAATTTTTGCTTTATTTGGTTTTAATTACGGTTTTTGCCAGCTGACGAAGTTTTGTGTTTTTGCCTCAAGTCAGATTGGGCGACCCCCCCCCCCTCCCCCCCTGTGAGGGACGCAAGTTAGGTTTCCCAGTTTCCATACTATATTTCGTTTATTAACCTCAGTCACAGGGACGCAGGTTAGGTTACTCATTTTCTCCATACTATATTTTGTTTATTAACCTCGGGTGGCAATTATCTGGTACGCCGGGTCTTGAGGTCTGTTTAGCTTCGTGTTCTGTTTTCTTAAGTTTGGAGTTGAGTTTTTCTTCGTTTTATGCTTTGTTTAGTTGAGTGGAGTTTTCGGTTCAGTGGCGGTGGCAAGTTGGTAACCTGGCAGTTGGCCGGTTTCTGAACGGTTATTTTAGTTTAACTTAAGGAGTTTATTGTTAGTAAGTCCGGGTGAACTTTTAGGTATTTTTTATAGTCTTATAATTAATTGATGGGCACAACCGTACCTGGTGGGCCCATATGATAGATCATAAACATGTGTGGATATCGGGGCCGGAGGCCCATTTTTTTACACCGTAGGGGCGGAGCGTACCTCCGTCCCTACAACTGTTGGTGGGCAGGTGTAGTGGCAGAAGGTCGACCCCTGGCCTTGGATTTTGGATTTCCGATGTCTGGGATGGAGGCAGGAGGCCGATCCCGGAACATCTGGGGCAGAAGGCCCCCTCACACATATGTTTTTATTGCTCGGGATGGAGGCAGGAGGCCGATCCCGGAACATCTGGGGCAGAAGGCCCCATCACACACATATGTTTATTGCTCTATTTTGTCATATAATTTTGGATCACCCTTATTAAGTTGTTTATCATGCTTAACCGTTCTTCTCCCCGCCACCTTAGTTAGAGAGGGAAGTCTGCATTTTTAGTTTTAGTTTTAATAGGCCTTCCTCTCAGTCAAAATAAAAAGCTGACCCCTTTCACGCCAATTACAGTTGTTGTGTCTTTATTTATTAGGATAAGTGTGCTTGAGTGGCGTGCGAATGCATCTGACGTGTGAAGTTTATCTATGTAAATAACAGATAATTATATCACTTCAGACTGCCCTTACATGTAGAG
The DNA here is from genome assembly GCF_028390025.1 of Pseudophryne corroboree. Classification (NCBI taxonomy): domain Eukaryota; kingdom Metazoa; phylum Chordata; class Amphibia; order Anura; family Myobatrachidae; genus Pseudophryne; species Pseudophryne corroboree. Next base: position 202,985,164 of record NC_086453.1, on the reverse strand, counting down.
ATCTACTGTTAGCCACTCTGTTCCGTTCTACATTTGCTTGTCACCAAACTAATTTTGTCGATAATGACTCCTTCAGTGGTGTTTAGAATTTAACATCGGAATTGTAGGCTTCTCTCTTATTTAATAAGGAGTTCTAGTAAACATGTTCAAGAAGAACTGGTTACTAATTCTTTAGAATTACAGGTTCCTGCTTTATGTTGTCCAAATAACTTTAGAAATTTGGTATTCTGCTGGTATAACTTTTAAGCAGGGGCTTCTAAGCAGAGGCGTATCTAGAGAGGAGGGGGACCCGTGTGCAGTCTCCGTGTGTGGGCCCCCTCCTCTCCCGTAGCCGACAGTGTCACTGTTGGCGCTTTGAGCACTGAGACTGGCACAGTGACATTCGTAGTCCTGCGTATGTGATGTAGACTCTGGCACTGTGCCAGAGTCTGTAGTGCTCAGTGCGCTAACAGCGACGGTGCCGGCAACAGGAAAGAAGGGTGCCCACACACAGTCACCGATGGACGCCGGAAAGGTAAGTATAGAAGAAATGGGAGAAATGGGTGCAGTGTGTGCGGTGTGGGCCCCCTCTGGACCCATTATAGATACGCCACTGCTTCTAAGTATCTTTGCTATTTGCAAACAAATGGATCTCTCTCCTAATCTGTGCTGTTCTGGAATCAGATAGAACTTTCCATTTTTTAACATTTACAAAGAGAAGCACTGTACATATCTCACTGATCTGTGCAGGCTTCTCTGAACATGCTGATGAGGGGGACATCTACTGACGTAGCCACACTCATCCAGTCTTCAGCTCGGTGTATTCGCAGCAACATAGGCGCAGCAAGTGTGCACGCGACTAGAGCGCGCCCATGCTTTAAGGTATGCACGCCCATAGGAATACATGGGCGGCATACTGTGACGTATCTCGTACTTAGGCATGCCCATGCCTAGGAGTGGCACATGTGCCCGTCGGTCGAATCGCAGGCTGGATGAGCAAGGCTACATCTGTATATGGAAAACTTATTTGGCTCAGAGTTTGCACAGTTAACAGGTGTGTTTGCAAACATGATTCTAGGTAAATTCCGTGTTGTCTATGGGAAGTATTTCCGAGGTTGGCCGGTCGGTGTATTTCATTGTATTTGCATGTTCTGCTGTGTTATGAAGTTCTATTTGAGCCAACAGTCCTGTTTTTGTACTTTTGTCAATACCTGTATTTGTAAAATTATCAAAACACTCCCATGTTTGCAAATTCGGGCAAACACGAAGCTTAGTAAATATACCCATAAAAGTGAAAAACCGATACGAGTGAGCCGCGCCATGTATCTCTTCGAGCAGCATTGTGCTGCATTGAGACTTTGGATGCAGCTACGGTGCAGATAAAACAGTACATTCAGAAATGATGGGGGCTATGCAGAGTTGGACGCAGATTTTGCTCTTGCAGCAAAATGTGCGACTATATACTCACATGCTGGGGTCGCCCACCACATTGCCATGTGGACATCCATACTGGCCAACCTTTAAGGACAGGGCCGCCCACTTTCAGCATTTGTACACACAGTAATAACGATTGGTGCGCCCTTATATACCACCATTGATTGCACCATTGAAACTTGCACCAGCGCTATGTCATGTGCGGTGCCTCTGTCTGACCATGGCCTCCTATGCCTGAAGCTGTGCGTCTGTGTATGCAGTTGCTTTCATTGTCATGTCCATAACACGTCCATTGAACAGACCATGTATACTGGCATCTCCAGGAACGTCTATCACTTTCCACAACATTTCAGATGCCAAGTGCCTCGTTCACAACGGTACCTTTGTACGCACATTCGGTGTACGCACATTCTGTGTAACGCCATCTCTGCAGGAGTTTTTAGAAATTTTGGCACATGCGCAGCTGCAAAAAATAACTTAACTACAAGAACAATGGCATTAATGTGCCAGTGTGTTTCTGCTCTGCAAGGGCAACCCATATGAAACCTGGAGAACATCCAAACCCCACACAGATAGTGGAATAAAATCCATATTCCCAGCTAAAATAGATACTTGTGAGGCCAAGAGAATACACAGGTTTAAGAGGCTACATAAACATATATTTAGTTATGTTTTGGCTGTTCAGTTATCTGTTCAATGGTGGTCATTCCAAATTGTTCGCTCGTTGATGATTTTCGCTATGCTGCGATTTGTTGCTAAATTAGCAGTTTTGTTGTTGTTCACAGTGGCGCACCCAGGGGGGGGGGGTTTCCGAGCACCCAGAAACCCCCCTCCACCAACAAAAAAAATATTTTTTTTTTATTTTTTTTAGCTGCTTGAGTATTATTAATGGCTGTCTAGCATCCTCTACAGCCTGCTGTCTTCCTGGTGGCACTTGTAAGTGCTTAATAAAAGTTTACTTTATTTTAATTATAGTACATACAGTATATATCCATGTGCATGCATATATATACACATGTATATACATACATACATATAAACACACACACACACACACACAAACACACACACACACACACACACATATGATATATATACATGTGTATATATACGTGTACTCTGCACTTATAGTCAGATTATTTGTTACCAAGATAAATTCTTGAAGTGATACAATTTTAGTAAGCAGCCATAGTAATGATACATTTTTTAAACAGTATTACAAATCTACATCTGCACTGATTTAATATTCTATATATTGGTATAATCATCTTAATTTGTGGATACTGTTTCTCAAATATATTTACGATTTTTTCAGAGTATATACAATTTTATAATTTTTCTATATACTGTGTATCAGTTTTTATTGGTGTGTTATTATTTTAATAAATATATTTCATATATCTCGTTTGTCAGCTCTCCACAAATATGGCATACTAACAACACTGTAAGCGCAGCCAATTTTTCATATCTCACATAGAGATGAACGACAGCATGTCAGCAAAAATGTCGACGTTTCGGCTCCATCCGAGCCTTTGTCAAGACAGACACAATCACATCAGGTTAACACCCAGCAGCCTGATGTGATTTTGTCTGTCTTGACAAAGGTTCGGATGGAGCCGAAACATCTATATTTTTGCTGACATGCTGTCGTTCATCTCTATGTGAGATACACCTGTGAGGTATAATAAATTCATTATCATCAAGGAAGTGGTGAGTGCCTGTACTATTCTTGGATATATATATAATATATGTGTGTATGCATGTTTAATATGTTATGTATATGTGTGTATATATATATATATATATATATATATAGGTGTATATACGGTATATACATATACGTGTAGATATGTGTGTATCTATCTATATATATATATATATATATATATATATATACATATACACAGACACACTAGTTTTACGGACCCAGCATATACTGGGTCACCTCAGTCCCCACCCCCGTGATTGGCTCCACCCAGTTCTGGAAACCCCCCCATGCAAATCCTGCGTTTGCCACTGGTTCGTGCGGCGCTTTTCAGTCGCACTGCTGATCGGTGAGTGATTGACAGGAAAGGGGCGTTTCTGGGTGGTAACTGAGCGTTTTCCGGGAGTATGCTAAAAAACGCAGGCGCGTAAGGCATAAACACAGGAGTGTCTGAAGAAACGGGGGAGTGGCTGACCGAACGCAGGGTGTGTTTGTGACGTCAAACCAGGAACTAAATGGACTGAGGTGATCGCACTCTAGGAGTAGGTCTGGAGCTACTCAGAAACTGCTTGAAAATTTTTAGTAGCAGTTCTTCTAATCTTTCGTCCGCAATTCTGCTAAGCTAAGATACACTCCCAGAGAGCGGCGGCCTAGCGTGTGCAATGCTGCTAAAAGCAGCTAGCGAGTGAACAACTCGGAATGACCACCAATGTGTGTATGTGACTGGGCAGGACTTTCCTCATGGGGATCTATGAGCCCTGAGAAGTTAGGTGACTGTGGCCATTATCCCTTTGTCTGTGTTCTGGATGAAAGGTGAGGAGCGGAAAATAAGAACTCGTCTAGAACTATTTGTGTCAGCCAGAGTGAACTACATTTTATCACCTACTTTGTCAAAGTCCAAATCTGTTCCGTTGCTGTTTATATGTCTATACAGAGGCCTCGGTATATTTCAAGATGTCCTTGTGATTACAGCTCTCGTGAGACCTACAGCCCTAGAAACATATGTTATAGTAACATTATTTTCCATATCTTTATTGCTTCTCTAGTAAATCCAGAACAAGCTCTATAAATCCATTCTTTACCACCCAGAGGTGACACACTGACAAAATGTTTACATAGCCATGAAAGTGAAAATATACACAAGTATAAAGAAAGGGGCCTTACAGTAACAAGCACATATCTTTATGATGTATAATTCTTCACCAGGCATGTTGGAGGCAGAACAAACCGGTAACCAGACAAGGCAAAGGTACATAACACGCAGTGTTTCTGCAATCAGCTCAAAGCAAAAAGCATTGGTCAGTACTATAAATAGGCTATAATATAATTTTTTTTTTAAAGTAACTTTTGTTACACATTAATAGGAATGAAATGCTTGTCTCTGTGGGAAAATATTATATATTCAATAATGTTCCACTTATACTTATGTATTCAGAAGCGACTACCATACTTCAATGCACCTTAATCAGATGTGAGAAATCGATAACTACAGTATATATATATATATATATATATATATATATTATAGATGAGCGGGTCCGGTTCTCCGAGAACTAGACCCACCTGAACATTGAGATCCGAGCCGGGACCCTAGTCTGGCTTGGGACTACCCACCTTACTCAGATCCCCCTAAAAAAGCGGTGCTCTCTCTGTCTGCTGTATCTGAAAGAGGTGCTCTCGGTCTGTTGTATCTGAAAGGGGTGCTCTCTCTGCCGCATTGAGATCCGAGCCGGGACTTCCCGCCTTACTCGAATCCCAAATCAAGGCCGAACACCATCTTCCCGCTATCAGATTCTCGCAGGTTTTGGATTCTATATAAGTCCTCGGTGATCGGCGACATCTTCACTCCGGTTGTGGAGAGTGTAATGGATAGACGTGTCCATCTCCAGTACTGTGTTGTCTGTTGTGGGGCAAGTGCTCTGTCTGCTGTATCTGAAAGGGGTGCTTTGTCTGTCTGCTGTATCTGAAAGGGGTGCTCTGTCTGTCTGCTGTATCTGAAAGGGGTGCTCTGTATGCTGTATCTGAAAGGGGTGCTCTGTCTGTCTGCTGTATCTGAAAGGGGTGCTCTGTCTGTCTGCTGTATCTGAAAGGGGTGCTCTGTATGCTGTATCTGAAAGGGGTGCTCTCTCAGTCTGCTGTATCTGAAAGGGGTGATCTCTCTGCTGTTTCTGAAAAAGGGGAGCTCTCTCTGCCTGTTGTATCTGAAATGGGTGCTCTCTCTGTCTACTGTATCTGAAAAAGGGGTGCTCTCTCTGCTGCTGTCTCTGAAAGGGGAGCTCTCTCTGTCTACTGTATCTGAAAGGGGTGCTCTCTCTGTCTACTGTATCTGAAAAAGATGAGCTCTCTCTGCTGCTGTCTCTGAAAGGGGTGCTCTCTCTGTCTACTGTATCTGAAAAAGATGAGCTCTCTCTGCTGCTGTCTCTGAAAGGGGTGCTCTCTCTGTCTGCTGTATCTAAAAGGGGTGATCTGTCCGTCCATCCAGGGGCTCCGCCCCAGTGTAAAATGAAAAGAAAAGCTAAAAACAAAAAGCCCAAAATTATAATTGTAAAAAATATATGTATATGTATATTTTTTTGTTTGTGGTGTACCCCAGTGTACTATACAATTTTTATTTTATTTTCACAAATAATGTGACACTGCCAGTCAGACCGCAGTATATTATTTCCTACTCATACACATATTGGGGGTCACTCCGAGTTGATTGTTCGCTAGCTAGTTTTAGCAGCCATGCAAACGCTATGCCGCCGCCCACTTGGAGTGTATTTTAGCTTAGCAGAAGTGTGAACGGTTGTATCGCAGAGTGGCTACAAACATTTTTTGTGTAGTTTCAGAGTAGCTCAAAACCTACTCAGCGCTTGCGATCACTTCAGACTATTCAGTTCCAGATTTGACGTCACAAACCCTCCCAGCATTCGCCTAGCCACGCCTGCGTTTTTCCTGGCATGCCTGCGTTTTTCTGCACACTCCCTGAAAACGGTCAGTTGCCACCCAGAAACGCCCACTTCATGTCAATCACTCTGCGGCAAGCAGTGCGACTGAAATGCATCGCTAAACCCTATGCAAAACTACATTGTTCATTGTGCCCGTACGTCGCGCGTGCGCATTGTGCCACATATGCATGCGCAGAACTGACGATTTTTAGCCTGATCGTTGTGCTGCGAACAAATTCAGCTAGCGATCAACTCGGAATGACCCTCATTGTGCAACGCTATTGGTGAAGGTCAACCGCAGTGAATGGGGCACGTCTCCACCATGGATGCGCATGCGCCCCGGACGGAGACACTCTATGCGTTAGGCGTGCCTGCCCAGGCACAGACGGAGCCACAATTAGCGTGGCACCATCTGTACATGTATTGTGCAACGCTGTTGGTGAAGGTCAACCGCAGTGTTCGACTACCATTTCTGACTCATACACATATTGGAGGTAATTCTGAGTTGATCGCAGCAGGAATTTTGTTAGCAGTTGGGCAAAACCATGTGCACTGCAGGGGAGGTAGATATAACATGTGCAGAGATAATTAGATTTGGGTGGGTTATTTTGTTTCTGTGCAGGGTAAATACTGGCTGCTTTTTTTTTACACTGCAATTTAGATTGCAGATTGAACACACCACACCCAAATCTAACTCTCTCTGCACATGTTATATCTTCCTCCCCTGCAGTGCACATGGTTTTGCCCAACTGCTAACAAAATTCCTGCTGCGATTAACTCAGAATTACCCCCATTGTGCGACGCTGTTGGTAAAGGTCAACCGCAGTGTTCGACCACCATTTCTGACTCATACACATATTGTGCGACACTGTTGGAAGTGCTAAACCGCAGTGTGTAAATATATATATTACTGACTCATTTGTGCGTCACTGTAACCACCGGTGTGTGAGATAAAAACTAATAATACATATTTCTGACTCATTTGTGCGACACTGTTGCTGTACCCCACTTCGTGTTAATAGCAATGGAGGACAAACAATTGAAAGATCAGGAACCATTTACTACTGCTAGTTGAGATCCGAGCCTGGACCCAAGTCCGGCTTGGGACTTCCCACCTTACTCAGATCCCAAAGCGAGGCTGAACGCCATCTTCCCGCTGTCGGATTCTCGCAGGTTTTGGATTCTATATAAGTCCCCGGTGATCAGCGCTATCTTCACTCCGGCACTGGAAAGTGTACTGGACAGACGTGTCCCTCTCAGTACTGTGTTGTCTGTCGGGGGGCGGGTGCTCTGTCTGCTGTATGTGAAAGAGGTGCTCTCTCTGTCTGCTGTATCTGAAAAAGGGGTGCTCTCTCTGTCTGCTGTATCTGAAAAAGGGGTGCTCTCTCTGTCTGCTGTATATGAAAGGGGAGCTCTCTCTGTCTGCTGTATCTGAAAGGGGTGCTCTCTCTGTCTGCTGTATCTGAAAAAGGGGTGCTCTCTCTGTCTGCTGTATATTAAAGGGGAGCTCTCTCTGTCTGCTGTATCTGAAAGGGGTGCTCTCTCTGTCTGCTGTATCTGAAAAAGGGGTGCTCTCTCTGTCTGCTGTATCTGAAAGGGGAGCTCTCTGTCTGTTGTATCTGAAAGGGGTGCTCTCTCTGTCTGCTGTATCTGAAAGGGGTGCTCTCTCTGCCGCATTGAGATCCGAGCCGGGACTTCCTACCTTACTCGGATCCCAAAGCGAGGCTGAACGCCATCTTCCCGCTGTTGGATTCTCACGGGTTTTAGATTCTATATAAGTCCCCGGTGATTGGCACCATCTTCACTTCAGCATTGGAGTGTGTACTGGACAGATGTGTCCATCTCAGTTCTGTGTTGTCTGGCGTAGGGCGGGTGCTCTGTCTGTTGTATCTGAAAGGGGTGCTCTGTCTGTCTGCTCTATCTGAAAAAGATGAGCTCTCTCTGCTGCTGTCTCTGAAAGGGTTGCTCTCTCTGCTGCTGTCTCTGAAAGGGGTGCTCTCTCTGTCTGCTGTATCTAAAAGGGGTGATCTGTCCGTCCATCCAGGGGCTCCGCCCCAGTGTAAAATGAAAAGAAAAGCTAAAAACAAAAAGCCTAAAATTATAATTGTAATAAATATATGTATATTTTTTTGTTTGTGGTGTACCCCAGTGTACTATACAATTTTTATTTTATTTTCATAAATATTGTGACACTGCCAGTCAGACCACAGTATATTGTTTCCTACTCATACACATATTGTGCAACACTATTGGTGAAGGTCAACCGCAGTGAATGGGGCGCGTCTCCACCATGGATGCGCATGCGCCCCGGACGGTGACACTCTCTGCGTTAGGTGTGCCCGCCCCGGCACAGACGGAGCCACAATTAGCGTGGCACCATCTGTACATGTATTGTGCAACGCTGTTGGTGAAGGCCAACCGCAGTGTTCGACTACCATTTCTGACTCATACACTTATTGTGCGATACTGTTGGTGTAGGTCAACCGCAGTGTTCGACTACCATTTCTGACTCAAACACGCATTGTGCGACGCTGTTTATGAAGGTCAACCGCAGTGTTCGACTACCATTTCTGACTCATACACGTATTGTGCGACACTGTTGGTAATGCTAAACCGCAGTATTCGACTACCATTTCTGACTCATACACGTATTGTGCAACACTGTTGGTAATGCTAAACCGCAGTGTGTAAAAATATATATTTCTGACTCATTTGTGCAACACTGTAACCGCCAGTGTGTGTGATATAAAAAGTAATAATACATATTTCTGACTCATTTGTGCGACATTGTTGCTGTACCCCACTTCATGTTGATAGAAATAGCGGACAAACAATTGAAAGATCAGGAACCACTTACTACTGCTAGTTGAGATCCGAGCCGGGACCCAAGTCCGGCTTGGGACTTCCCGCCTTACTCGGATCCCAAAGTGAGGCTGAACGACATCTTCCCGCTGTTGGATTCTCGCAGGTTTTGGATTCTATGTAAGTCCCCGGTGATTGGCACCATCTTCACTTCAGCATTGGAGAGTGTACTGGACATACGTGTCCATCTCAGTACTGTGTTGTCTGTCGTGGAGCGGGTGCTCTGTATGCTTTATCTGAAAGGGGTGCTCTCTCTGTCTGCTGTATCTGAAAAAGGGGTGCTCTGTCTGCCTGTTGTATCTGAAAGGGATGCTCTCTGTCTGTTGTATCTGAAGGGGGTGCTCTCTCTGCTGTATCTGAAAGGGGTGCTCTCTCTGCCGCATTGAGATCCGAGCCGGGACTTCCCGCCTTACTCGGAAGTTCCTAACACGTTTCGTCATGCTCCACATGACTTTATCAAGTCACGTGGAGCGTGACGAAATGCGCTAGGACCCCGCCTTTTGCACACCTTGGTCCAGGTATCCACTACGGAATCAGGCTGAACTATCCAAGTACTTCATTTACCGGCTTTCCACTCCGGACTTTTCATTGCCGCAAGCTGTCACCATCAGCACGCCGTTATCAATTTGACAAACCCGTCTAGCGGTTCTTCGATTACCTCTCCGCTGCACAGCTATCGGTGGGCACTGCAGGACTCTACAACCGAGCGCGCTTGGTTTGGACCAGCCCACAAGAGAGAGGTATATACAGTACCTACGTGCCAGGCCACGGCTATTTCTATTGCCATATTGGAACGGTTATTACGGCTTGCTTTCCATTAGCAATTAACTAATTTGTCCTTCATGGTCAGTATGTGGATATCACGCATGGACATTTGAACTGGATACATTGTTTTCTTATTTCTGAAAGAGCCAACTTCCAGATTTATACCACTCTATACCAAGGTGTTCAGTATATATGTTTCGGTATTTAAACACACCTAACATATATTTATTTTTATGTGATGTTTTATTTCTAATAGTTGAATAAATAATATTTTTTACATTCTGACACGTCAGCTCTCATTTTGCTATTTCCCTGCTATATTGCGCAGCCGTTCCTTTTCCATATTTCTTTTGATTTTTTATAAACACACACACAGTGTTTTACGGCAGCGCATTTATCAGGGGAATCATAATATATAATTTATTATTCATATTAGTGTTACATTCTGAGGTGCTGTGCAGTATTTGTTGTTTTTTGTTTTTGCAACAGACAATTAGCGTGGCACCATCTGTACATGTATTGTGCGACGCAGTTGGTGAAGCTCAACCTCAGTGTTCGACCACCATTTCTGACTCATACACTAATTGTGCGACGCTGTTGGTGAAGGTCAACCGCAGTGTTCGACTACCATTTCTGACTCATATACATATTGGGGGTAATTCTGAGTTGATCGCAGCAGCAAGTTTGTTAGCAATTGGGCAAAACCATGTGCACTGCAGGGGGGGCAGATATAACATTTGCAGAGAGAGTTAGATTTGGGAGGGTTATTTTGTTTCTGTGCAGGGTAAATACTGGCTGCTTTATTTTTACACTGCAATTTAGATTTCAGTTTGAATACACCCCACCCAATTCTAACTCTCTCTGCATATGTTATATATGCCCCTCCTGCAGTGCACATGGTTTTGCCCAACTGCTAAAAAATTTGCTGCTGCGATCACCTCAGAATTAGGCCCATTGTGCGACGCTGTTGGTGAAAGTCAACCGCAGTGTTCGACTACCATTTCTGACTCATACACGTATTGTGCGATGCTATTGGTTAAGGGCAACCGTAGTGATCGACCACCATTTCTGACTAATATACGTATTGTGCAACACTGTTGGTAATGCTAAACTGCAGTGTGTAAAAATATATATTTCTCACTCATTTGTACGACACTGTAACCACTGGTGTGTGATATAAAAAGTAATAATACATATTTCTGACTCATTTGTGCGACACTGTTGCTGTACCCCACTTCATGTTGATAGAAATGGAGGACAAACAATTGAAAGATCAGGAACCACTTACTACTACTAGTGCTGAAGCTGCTGCCACTAATCATGACATTGACAATGCAAGTCCGTCAACATCATCTGCTAAGGACAATGCCCAATAGCATAGAGTCAGGGCTGGTGCTCTACGGCTCCCCACTGCAAACTATAAATTTGCACCCTCCAACACTTTACAAAGGGATAGTGTATGCCCAATGCACGTGACAGAAAAAGGGGTGTGTTCTGACAAGGAAGGGGCGTGGTCACACAATAGTACCCACATTTCAAATGATGCCACACAGTAGCACTATCTTATTCACATTGCACATAATGCCCGCAGTAATAGTGCAGCTTATACACATAATGCCCCCAATAGTAGTGCCACTTTTACACAAAATGCCCCCAGCAGTAGTGCCGCTTATACACCTAATGCCCGCACCACTGGCGGAACTAGTAAGTGGTGGGCCCAGGTTCAACATTATGCTTTGGGACCCCCCCAACAAAGCAGGGACTCTGGGCATGTCTAAAAAAGTTGTGCAGCCTTGCGGGGAAGGGGATAGATAGATAGATAGATAGATAGATAGATAGATAGATAGACAGACAGACAGACAGATAGACAGACAGACAGACAGACAGACAGACAGACAGACAGACAGATAGATAGATAGATAGATAGACAGATAGATACACACACACACACACACACACACACACACACACACACACACACACACACACAATAGCATGGTATAAAGACAGAGAACTCATTAACATGATTGGACACATTAACACATTAGGATATAGCACACCTTCTATATACAGTGAGGGAGGGAGAAAGAGAGTGAGAGAGAGGAAAAGGGAGAATGAGGGAAAGAGGAAAAAGTAGATGGACCAAAGTATGCAGGCGGCATACTTTGGTCCATCTACCTGCATCCATAATTATAAAGGAACTTACCAAGTCCAGTGGCCGGCAGATAGCGTGGAGGGAGGAATTCCGGAACCTTCCATTTATACTCTTTCCATTGCTCCTTGCAGGGAGCTTGGCACGGTACGGTTCCAATTTTTACTTTAAAGTGAAGCTGGCACTTTTAATTGGATGCATTAATGTTCTTATATTGTTTTTATATGAAAAATAAATTGTAAATTTTTAAACTACTACACCATGGCCCTCATTCCGAGTTGATCGCTCGGTATTTTTCATCGCAATGAAAATCCGCTTAGTACGCATGCGCAATATTCGCACTGCGACTGCGCCAAGTAACTTTGCTATGTAGAAAGTAATTTTACTCACGGCTTTTTCATCGCTCCGGCGAACGTAATGTGATTGACAGGAAATGGGTGTTACTGGGCGGAAACACGGCGTTTCAGGGGCGTGTGGCTGAAAACGCTACCGTTTCCGGAAAAAACGCAGGAGTGGCCGGAGAAACGGTGGGAGTGCCTGGGCGAACGCTGGGTGTGTTTGTGACGTCAACCAGGAGCGACAAGCACTGAACTGATCGCACAGGCAGAGTAAGTCTGAAGCTACTCTGAAACTGCTATGTAATTAGTAATCGCAATATTGCGAATACATCGGTCGCAATTTTAAGAAGCTAAGATTCACTCCCAGTAGGCGGCGGCTTAGCGTGTGTAACTCTGCTAAATTCGCCTTGCGACCGATCAACTCGGAATGAGGGCCCATATACGATATCTCCTTCTTGCTTGCATATTGTGAATGGGTCTGGGACTCAGGGTCGACAGCACAAAGGTCGACACACCTTAGGTCGACGCCAATTGGTCGACACACCTTAGGTCGACATGGACAAAAGGTCGACAGGAACAAGGTCGACAGGAGTTTTTTATGTTTTTTTGGTGTCGTTTTCTTCGTAGAGTGACCGGGAACCCCAATTAGTGCGCCGCGTCCCCTCGCATGGCTCGCTTCGCTCGCCATGCTTCGGGCATGGTGCCTTCGCTTCGCTCGGCACACTTTACCGTTCCAATCGTAGTCCACGTGGATCGTTAAGTATGAAAAAATCGTGAAAAACATGTCGACCTTTTTCCATGTCGACCTTGTTCCTGTCGACCTAAGGTGTGTCGACCAATTGGCGTCGACCTAAGGTGTGTCGACCTTTGTGCTGTCGACCTGGAGTCCGGATACCATTGTGAATACCTATCCATAAGGAGGGAGTGAAACTTGAAGAATTGTGAGGAATAAAGTCCTGAAGAAGGGTAACAGCTATTATCAGTTCTTTTTTGGACATTTCATCAGCACTGAAGGACTTCTTCTGGACATTCCATCAGCATTGTGATGTGGTATCCACTCATATGGTGGTAGCGTCTAAGGTGTATTTACATTTCTATTCTACATTAATTGTTATTGAGATTGGGAATCACTAGAATTCATCTGGGCAGCTTTTTTCCACTAAGCGCCATTTTCTGTTCCACCAATATATATATTTATATATATAATTTCTTTGTAAAACTAGAACTTTGTTGGCCCCATAGCAAAATCTTGAATGGGCCCCCCTGCCGTTGTCACTACAATACCCCTTAGGTATTGAGCAGGAAAGAGAGAGTGAGGGGAGTGAGAGACAAAAAGGATGTCATGGGGTGAGAGAAAGAGAGAGAGGAACAAGAAGAGAGAGGGGAAGCAGGGAGAGATAGAAAGGGTTTCACGGAAAAAAGGAATGAGAGAAAGACAGAGGAGTGAGAGAGAGGGTGTCAGGGAGAAAGGGAAAGAGAGAGAGAAGGCATCAGGGAGAGTGAGGGTGCCAGAGAGAAAGGGGAGGTCAAAAGAGAGGAAGGGTAGTGAAAGCGTGTCAAGGATAGAGAGAGAGGGGAGCAAGAGAGAGTAAGAGAATGTCATGAAGAGAAAGAGGGAGAGACAGGGAGAGAGAGAACGAGAGAGAGGGCGTCATGAAGACAGTGTGTCAGGGAGAGAGAAATTGAGACAGTGTCAGAGAGAGGGAAAGAGATAGTGTCAGAGAGAGAGAGGGAGAGATACAGTGTCATGGAGAGAGGAAGATAGGGTCAGAGAGAGCAAGAGGGAGGCAGTGTCATGGAGAGAGAGATACGTTGTCAAGGAGAGAGAGAGAGAGACTGTCAGGGAGAGGGAGTGTGAAGGAAGAGTGAGGGAGAGAGACAGTGTTGTCAAGGAGAGGGAGAGTAGCAATATAGAGTGTCAGGGAGAGAGAGGGAGGGGGAGTGAGCACTACCTGACTCTAGCAGAGGTCTATGATGGAGGCAGGCACTTTCCGTCATTAGACCCAGGCATATACTATTGGCGGCAGCCGTTCTTAGCTGGGGTTATGGGGAGCTACGGGCCTTGGAGGCAGCCCATGACTCAGTGCAGGGGGAGCTGCAGGCCTTTGAAGCAGCCATGGACCCATAGCAGCTGCACCCCTGCACCCACAGTAGTTATGCCACTGATGGAGCGGGAGACAGATGGAGAGAGAGGAAGGGAGATAGAGTAAGAGAGAGAGGGAGAAAGAGGGAGACAGATGGAAAGGCAGAGGAAAGATGGGGAGAGTGGAAGGGAGATAAAGAGAGAGAGAGACAGAGGTGGAGGGGAGAAAAAGAGAGAGAAAGGGAGAGGGGGGAGAGAGACGGGGAGGGAGAAAGAAGGAAAAGCATAGAAAGATGGAGAAGGAGGGAAAGACTCAATGAGTGTGCCCGGGGGTCAGTTGTTTTTTTTAATTTTCAGAACAGAAACATACTTTAAGGATTGCAGCTGGCCTCTGGCTCCCCGCTGTGCCTCCCAGCCCTCCCTGCAGCTGTTCACTCCTTTGATGTGTCCCTCCTCCAAGCATGCTGTGTGTGGGAGCAGCCAGCGGAGAGAGGTGAAGTAACGCCGACTTGTCTTGAAGGGTGATGAGCTGTGATCATCTTCTCATTACCCTTCATGTGAAGTGATGACAGTACTGTGGCTCACATTTCCCTCCCCCAACACCCGCCCCCACAACTCCTCTCCTTCGGCGCCGGCAAACTCTTTTCTTGCGGCCAGTGACACAGCGCTGGGCGGCATGTAATAAGTCAATCTGATGTAATGCCACAGGCAGGCCCGGCGCTACCCCCTCAGCAAAGGGATGCAGTGCAGGTGGGCGCCAGGGTGGAGAGTCGCTCTTCCTGCTCTGCATCCCTGTGCTGTACCGCCTGTTACCCCTGCTGCTGCCAGCTGCTGTGCCGGCAGCTTTAAGTGTCCTCTCCCCTCCCTGGCTGTGTGACAGCACGGCCACGCAGTGTGCACTGTACAGGAACTGAAGACCCAAAAAAGGGGCAGATCTACACGGAACGGAGGGGTGGAGCTACACGGGACCAGGCTGATCATTATGAGGAGGAACAGGAGGATGGACAGCTCTGGCCAGCCACACTTCCTTTGGTAAAGAGAGTGGGTGAGCTTGAGAAAGTGTGTTTGTGTGTATCTGTTTGTGTATGTGTGTATCTGTTTGTGTATGTGTGTGTGTATCTATGTGTGTGTGTATGTGTGACTGGGTGGGCAAAATGTGTGTAAGCAACATTACCACAGGTGGAATTTTGTGTAAGCGGCACTACTATGGGGGGATTTTGTTAAGCGGCACTACTACGCGCGGATTTTGTGTAAGCGGCAATACTACGCAGGGATTTTGTGTAAGTGGCACTATTACAGGAAGCATTTTGTGTAAGCGACACTACTACGGGGGGATTTTGTATAAGCGGCAATACTACGCGGGGATTTTGTGTAAGTCGCACTATTACAGGGAGCATTTTGTGTAAGCGACACTAATACGGGGGGATTTTGTGTAAGCAGCAATACTACAGGGGGATTTTTTGTAAGCGGCATTACTACAGGGGGATTTTGTGTAAGCAGCACCATTACAGGGGGGATTTTGTGTATAAGAAGCACTACTAGGTGCAGTGTTATGTGACTAAGATTGTGCTACTGTGGCGTAATTTGAAATGGGGGTACTATTGTGTGGCCATGTTCCTTCTGTGTAAGACCACACCCCTTTTTTCGGTGTGCACCAAAGACGTGCCCTGTCCCCTTTGTAAAGTATGGGAGGGCACAAATTTATAGTTTGCAGGGGGGCGCTGATCACCCCAATACCGACCCTGGCCACAGGTAATGGGCCCCATCATGGTGTCGGGCCCCGGTACATTTCACCGGTGCTAGATCCGCCACTGGCCCACACAGAAACACACATACATACACATATAGACAGATACACAAGCACATACATACATACATACATACACAGACACACATACACTTTCTTTCTTTCTCTCACTCACTATTTTCATCCACTTACCGAGCTGTCTGGCTGGAAGGATCTGTAGCACCAGCAGCCTGGTCCTGTCCAGCTCCGCACCCTCAATCCCATGTAGCTCCATCCCTAATCACTATGTAGCTCTGCCCCCTTTTGGCGGAACACTGCTGCTGTCACACGGGAAGGGGGAGGAGGCTTATTCAAGTTGCCGGCGCCACTGCCTGTCAGTGTGACAGACTCATAAGCCTGCAGCAGCAGGGGAGACAAGCGCAGCAATAGGGATGCAAATCAAGGAGATCGACTCTCCTGGCTGGCGCCTACCTGCTCTGCTTCCCTTTTCTGAGCAGGTAGTGCCAGGCCTGCAAAGAGGGCATGTAAAATCAATGAAACAATATCTCATATATATATATATATATATATATCTAAAAACACTGCTCAAAAAAATAAAGGGAACACTAAAATAACACATCCTAGATCTGAATGAATGAAATATTCTTATTAAATACTTTGTTACATAGTTGAAGGTGCTGACAACAAAATCCCACAAAAATGATCAATGGAAATCAAATTTATTAACCCATGGAGGTCTGGATTTGGAGTCACACTCAAAATTAAAGTGTAAAAACACACTACAGGCTGATCCAACTTTGATGTAATGTCCTTAAAACAAGTCAAAATGAGGCTCAGTAGTGTGTGTGTGGCCTCCACGTGCCTGTATGACCTCCCTACAACGCCTGGGCATGCTCCTGATGAGGTGGCGGATGGTCTCCTGAGGGATCTCCTCCCAGACCTGGACTAAAGCATCCTCCAACTCCTGGACAGTCTGTGGTGCAATGTGGCGTTGGTGGATAGAGCGAGACATGATGTCCCAGTTGTGCTCAATTGGATTCAGGTCTGGGGAACGGGCAGGCCAGTCCATAGCATCAATGCCTTCGTCTTGCAGGAACTGCTGACACACTCCAGCCACATGAGGTCTAGCATTGTCTTGCATTAGGAGGAACCCAGTGCCAACCGTACCAGCATATGGTCTCACAAGGGGTCTGAGGATCTCATCTCAGTACCTAATGGCAGTCAGGCTACTTCTGGCGAGCCCATGGAGGGCTGTGTGGCCTCCCAAAGAAATGCCACCCCACACCATTACTGACCCACTGCCAAACTGGTCATGCTGGAGGATGTTGCAGGCAGCAGAACGTTCTCCTTGGCGTCTCCAGACTCTGTCACATCTGTCACATGTGCACAGTGAGAACCTGCTTTCATCTGTGAAGAGCACAGGGCGCCAGTGGCGAATTTGCCAATCTTGATGTTCTCTGGCAAATGCCAAACGTCCTGCACGGTGTTGGGCTGTAAGCACAACCCCCACCTGTGGATGTCGGGCCCTCATACCACCCTCATGGAGTTTGAGTAGACACATGCACATTTGTGGCTTGCTGGAGGTCATTTTACAGGGCTCTGGTAGTGCTCCTCCTGTTCCTCCTTGCACAAAGGTGGAGGTAGCGGTCCTGCTGCTGGGTTGTTGCCCTCCTACGGCCTCCTCCACGTCTCCTGATGTACTGGCCTGTCCTGGTAGCGCCTCTATGCTCTGAACACTACGCTGACAGACACAGCAAACCTTCTTGCCACAGCTCGCATTGATGTGCCATCCTGGATGAGCTGCACAACCTGAGCCACTTGTGTGGGTTGTAGGGAGGTCATACAGGCACGTGGAAGCCACACACACTACTGAGCCTTATTTTGACTTGTTTTAAGGACATTACATCAAAGTTGGATCAGCCTGAAGTGAGTTTTTCCACTTTAATTTTGAGTGTGACTCCAAATTCAGACCACCATGGGTTAATAAATTTGATTTGCATTGATAATTTTTGTGTGATTTTGTTGGCAGCACATTCAACCATGTAAAGAAAAAAGTATTTAATAAGAGTATTTCATTCACTCAGATCTAGGATGTGTTATTTTAGTGTTCCCTTTATTTTTTTGAGCAGTGTATATATATATATATATATATATATATACACAAACAAACAGAAAAAATTCAGCACTCACCATAGCAAGCTCACTTATCCTCAAAACATCAATAAATAAATGATGGGGGTTTAGTTAGTGGATTGGCCAATGCACGGAAGCCTGCAAACTGATCGCCAAGGTACCCCACCTTCATGCAGGTCCTACACTATCACAGAGTCTTAAAAATTTAGCCTCCAAAAGCTCAACGGACTTAATCTTTAATATTTCAAGTACTCCACTAACCCCGATGAAGGTACAGATATTAAGTAAGGGGTTAGCATTTGTTCCGACACAGCCACATGATGAGTTCACTTGCAAGGTGGATAATTTTAAGTTTCAGAGAAAGTTGAAACTAAGAGAATTTTTTGATAAAAACAGAGCTAAAGGTCAATTGATGCACAGCACTGAGTCCTTGAATACCTCCATACAGGGAATACCAGAAGGGGGCAAAAGATTTCGCCCAACATCTACGTTTGACCCCCAATTGTTCAATCCATCCATTCGAAACTTTTCGAGATTGCTTGACACAAGTAGCAAAGCTATTACGAAGAAAAAAACTTTTTTTCATCATAACTTATCCAAGGAGGAACAATCTGCCTTGCGGGATTTAAGCTCCCGACAGGACATTATTATACGTGGGGCAGACAATGGTGGCGCCATAGTAGTAATGGACCTTGCCATGTATAAAGAGGAATGCTCTCAGTTATTGGATGACCATGAGACATATATGAGACTAAACAAGGACCCCACGGACAGCTATAAAAAAGAACTAGAGTTGTTAGTACAGTCTGGTGTCTCCAGTGGTGTCATTGACGCAGATACTGGTGCTTATTTATATCTTTCACATCCTACTGTACCTATTTTATATATTATTCCTAAACTTCATAAGGATCCCGTGAAACCTCCTGGCAGACCTATTATCTCTGCCAGGGGGTCTCTTTGTGAACCAGTGGCAGTGTTCCTGGACACATGGCTACAGCCTGTGATCCGGGACACTGCCACACATCTGAATGACACCTCATCTCTGTGATAATGCCGATTTGATTACCTTATAACCTTCATTATATGGGTAAGAGACTCAGTACGCAATTGGCGTATGGGGTACCGTAAGGGTACGCACTTAGCGTAGCATACGCTCGGCCGTGATCGAGACGCACATGCGGCACACTCGCTCACAGCTTAATGCGTGGTGTCGAGCACGCTATAGGCGGGCGACTACCGTAATGCTACGCTACCAGCGTAGCAGACGCTCGAGACCACGAGGAGATCACGAGCGGCGCAGACGCTCACAAGATGACAATCAGTAAACCTTGAATGTAACACACAGAAAGGATACTCTTATACTGTAAACCTTGTACTGAAACACTGTAGCGATATAACGCTGCTTAACCTTGTTAATACTAAAACTGTTTGAGCGATCGAGACGCTCTTATCACCCACTGCAATGTAATGAACACACGATACCGTGCTAAGGTTCCAACACCTTTACTAACAAGCTTTTAAGTTATATCGAAAAAGGTAAAACAGTTCACAAGTCATACACTACAAACTAACATATAATTCTAACAGAATATCTAGACAAAAATATACAATAACTTTACAATCTTATACTATAAGAGAGAGAGAATATGGCCAATACAAGCAAAGAGCGAGATGATTACAGAGAATTACTTACACACACTGGGAATGATCGCTGCGCAGCTTTCTGGTACCAGCTCCGAGTTAGTCAAGATGAAAACCGTTTGTGGAGAGTGAGAGAGCTGCCCAGGCTGGCTGATCTTATATACACTGAGTACAGTATACTACAAAGGGACCTATAATCTCATTGTTCATTGGACACAGGAATGTCTCCTCGTATCATAACAAAAGGTCATAGGTTAGTTTGAACAGGTGGGCTGCGACTATATCAAACTGCTCAGGTGGGAGGGAATCTGAAGATTCCCGCCGCATGGGTAATGAATCGCAAATATAGTAAATGTCCAGAAAATACTAATGGCCATATCTATACGCAGGAGCGATTAATCTTTACCTAACCAGCACCGGATTGTTTCTAATAAAATGTTCTTTAGTTAGGTACCAGACACAGCTGTTCAAACCCTGTCTGACCCTTCGTACCATACAAAGAGGAATTCCTCTGTCCAGCGACCATTTACATTAAACAAACTTACAGTCATTATTAAGGGGAACATTATCTATAAAACATACTATTTGGTGTTATTATTTAACGATTGAGTCGCCCGCTAGACGCACACAAACTCTACCGTAAATGCACATACCACGCGCTCGAGCGCATGGCCGAGGCGCCATCACGCGGCTGCGAGTATCCGCACGCACGGGAGAGAATGTGCACGTGCAGCAGGCACGCGCATGAGGTGAATATATGGCAACGTGTAGCATGATATTTTTCTGACTTTGACAGTCCACCCTTTGGCAGTCATCAATAACTGCCACTTCCTAAAACAGTTCAAAAAGAGAAAAATATATGTCATGTATAAATACATTTCTATGATTGGGTAAGGGAGAAGAGAGGAAGGTGGGAAAAAAAGTATGACCTAGTGAGATAGTAGAAGCATGTGTGTATGAATCCATGTTTGAGGGGTCATGTATCATCGTGCCGTACGTGTTTTAAATTAAGCTTTGAGGTATTGCGAAGTATACATTTGAATTCCTTCTTATCCCGTATTACGGGTCTGTGGATGGGCTGTCAAACTTTACCGAGCTCTTTTCGGCTTTTTGTTGTAACAAAATGGGGGAGCACATTTTAGTTGATGATACATGATTGGGGGGATATGTGAGTGCTGATATCTGTGCCTATATTCCCTATCAACTATGTGTGTCGTTACCTAGAGGTTGTAGAGGTGAAAATAAGAAGTGTCGTTACGGGGTAGAGATACCATTATGTGAGGTTAATTTACATTCCGCCGATTGAAGTCTTGTCTGAAGTCTGGTCTCGATGTACATGTTGCCTGATGTCTCTTTGGGCTTTTGCTATAATGCGAGCAAAGCCGTTTCAATGTCCATAAAAATTTTAAATCACTAAAGTTCTGGGCTAGCGTTTTCATTAAAGTCACTAGGGATATTGGGGGCCGGCAACATAGTCCATAAAAAAATCTTTGTATAAATGTGGTCTTCAAATCCTTCTTCCAAGCGAGTCTTTGTACCTTGGAGAAAAACAAAGGAGAAACGGGTGAAAGAAACGGATCGTGGAATCACATTTTATCACAGCGTGGTCTCAATGGTTGGGTCGTAAATCAAATCAATTTTGTTATGCGATACAGTCATTACTTCAGGCGGTACCTTTCCAATATAGCACAATCCCTCTGAGTTTGGGGCAAGCCACTTATACGCCTTCCTCCCGCATATGAAATATGCATCATCGGGGAGAACATATGGGACGGAGTATGACATTATCATGTTACAAATTTTCCATGTGAAATCTCCTAACCCTAATTCTCCCATCTGTTTAGTACACGTATCAGTTTGTACGATCTGTGCACAGTATCCTGGTGATACCTCTCCAACTCGCATGGTCCTACTTCCTAAGGTGTACCTATACCGGAAAAATTTCCTATGGTCGGCTATCTGGCGTATAAGTTCTGTGTCTATGGGCATTCTGTCGGGTCTGTATGAAAAGGTCATGGTTTGATTACTCCATGACACTTCCCAATTTCCCGGCTTTCGGGGATTGGAAATGTTAAAACACACTATGGACCTATCCACATGATATTGGTGGAGCTTCAAACTAGGAGGACTAGAGATATTAAACCTCTTGTCCACCGGCCTCCCACCACTTAACTCAAGTACCTCCCCTATCGTTAATGGGAATGGTACTAGTCCTGATTTGCTATGACCTTGAGGTACTTGAGAGCATACCCAACAGTCTGTCTGATTTAACACTTTACCCACTAAGGAGTGATAGTCACTCAATGGATGCCGGTCCATGTGGACATTAAAACTGGACTGACGTTTCTTGATGCACCCATCCTCAACTAAGTTATCACAATGCCTACAGATGCAATTTTCTTCAGCTAACAATCCTTCACAATTCCTTCTATGGTCAATGCTACCAGATCGTTTTCTGATACTCGCCTTTGCTTGGTGATTATGTTGTTCTTGGAAATCTACGCCTCCATCTCTGTCATCAGAACCTTTCTGGATCCTTTCTCGACCTCACTGGTACTCTCACCGAAACAGACTGCTCTGGTCAACATCAGGGTCAACATGAAAACACGGATCACAGTCTCTTGAGGCGAGTCCATCTTACAGGAGGAGAAAGGAGAAATTTGTAATGGGGGTACAGAAAAACAGTTTGAGGGGGAGAGAAACTTGTTACGATAATTAGTTCTCTAGTTTTGTTGTTCTTCTTGTTCTGTTGTCATCTCAAAGGTGCTGTCTCTCAGTCTTCTAAACATTCTGGTGATACAATATTCTTTCTAGCTCAGTGCTCTTTCTGTAAGGAGAATAAATCTTGCATTACCATTTATCCAACTGATGTGTGACATACCATCTGTAAAGTATGAGAACATGAGAAAGAAGAGAAAAAAAAAAACAAAAGAGAGAGAGAGAACAATTCATATATATATGTTACATAAACCAACAATAAACAACAACAGGAAAAAAAAACATATTTTTTTTTTCAGGGGAAAAAAAACATTGTCAGATCTTCCATTCACCATCAGGCTGTCACATCTACATGTCCAATGGTATCTTTGCATAGTCTCTCCCACCAGTATTTCCATACTCCACCCTTTGTATCTGGCCAGGATACATCGATGCTGGTAGGTCATACTGGGGTTTGGTAGACTTCTGAAAAGGTCAGGTAGTCAGGTGATGTTGGAGCTGTTGTGGTGAACGTCAGAGATGGGGAAAAAGAAACATTTTACAGATACATTACAAATTTTACCCGGTCATTCCTGTGTCTTCAAGGAATGACCTCCCAATTTATTAACTGTTACCTCAGGCTTTATCAAGGTTAATGATCAACTTTCCTAATCATAAATTATATGTGTGGACCAAAATTTGACATGTGTGATACCTGATTATACTTCCGAGTGTCGTAACTCTGCTCGTGTTCTTGTCTAGGGGGTCTGACTTTATGTGGGCTGTTGCAGTTACTGGCATAATGCCCTTCTCTTTTACAAAGATAACAAATCCTTGGTTTCCTCCATGTGCCAATGGCCTGGGGTTTTGGTTGATTTGATGCCTCCTCTAATGCTTGGATGCTCATCACCATCAACCGCTCTTCCTGTGTTTCCCTGGTTCTTTGACTATTATGGTCATGTCGTTGTCTAGGGGGTGTATATATCTTGTGTGTGTTTTTAGACCTACAATCTCGTGCAACATGACCTTCCCTTAAGCAGTTGTAACACCTTCTTACTTTTGACCTATTCACAGGGGTTTGTGGCTTGCTTTTAATGTTCCGGTCATGATTAATAGCGGACTCTTTCAAATCGGCCACTGGGTTATCTCTCCAGTTAGGTAGAGAGGCTTGTATACTCGTTCTTAATACTTCCTTTAAACCATTTATTAACACATAAACTGCTACTTTCCTGTAGTGTACATTTGTTTTAATATCTTCTATACCAGTGTATCTAGCCATTTCCTGCAGTGCCCGATGAAAATAATTAGAAGTGATTTCCCCCTCTCTTTGTCTTATGGAGAAGATTTCTTCCCATTCCACATCGGATGGGAAATATACTCCTAACTGTTGATTGATCTGCTTGATATTCTCCTGATTGTGTTCCTCCGTACAAGGTACTTCGGTGTCTAATTCACAATCAGTAATAAATTTCGCAGAGTCAACATTGGAGGGCAGACATGCCCTCAGCACTGCCCGCCAACCTTTGTTGGTGGGTTCTGCAGAATTACCTAACTCTCTAATGTACTTCTGACATGCGGCTAGATTTCTCCTGGGATCAGGGAATTCAGACATAATTGTCATCAATTCCATCCTGGACCAGGGACATTGCATAGCAATGTCTCTGATGGGAGTGACCTTGTGACTATTAGTCCTTTCATTGGGGATTGTGTTCACCCTGACAGGATTTTGTTCCATTATGCTATTTTGTGTTAACTCTTCGGTGTAAGATGCGTTTGTCTGTGAGTAACATACAATACCGTACTTACCTGTTGACACGACCTCACCTGACCCTCCGTTAGGGGGTTTGATTATTGCCTTTACCGAATTGGTCGTGTCCACCTGGACGTTTTGTGTGATGGCTGCTGGAAAAGATGCCGACATCGTGCTAGGTTCACTTTCTTGCTAGTAATCCTGAGGGAGTTTAACATGGGGTGCAACTTGCATGGGTTAATAGTTGTACATTTAACAGTATTACAATTATTCTTGTTACATTTATTACAATTGTTCTTATCATCTATAATACAGTTGCTAAGTGCATGTTTATCAAACACCAGTGTGCCATTCTCTGTAACCACCCTGTCTCTCGCTGCCATATTTTTCTTACCAAAGTGAGAGTCAGCTGTATAAGCTAATCCTCCTTGTATTTCACCTTCCTGTTGCCATAATTGTAAACAATCATAATATTTGATCCGTCTCTTTGCAGATTTAATGAGACATATCCTTCTCCTTAGATTCTGTAACACCTCGGGACTAAAACTGCCTACCCGTGGGAACTTTTCCCCATCGTGCACAGTCATTCTTTCCCATTCATCGCACAAAACTTCTGTGTGTGAACCGTATTTCTCACACATTACATACCTTGCCGACCCGATTGGTCGGTTTACTAAATCAACCCGAACCGAGGTTGATCGCCCCCTACCTGAACAACTGGCCCCCATCTTTGCAGGTGTTGCTTTCACTAACTCTGACCTTCAAATCAGGGTCTTCAGCGAACCCTTACAAAAACCAAGATGTCCGGGGTAGGCCGGCGGTGGAAGTTTACCGAGTACTCCACTCACTCGCCCACGTCGACCAATACGCCCACACACTGCTCTAGCGCTGGCGTACTCGACCTAGGGCCCCTGCGACCTGAACCTCTATTTACTGGAACATGTGGGTGTGATCCGAAGAGCACTTAACCCTTTCCAGTAACTATTGGTTGTTGGATAGTTCCCAAGTGACTAGCGAACTTCCCTTAAAATAAAAAAATTACACAAATCACGTTAGAATGTACAAAATAGCGTTTATGACCCCTCTAGCGTACGCAAATGGTACTGGGTCAAGTTACTAACTAATGCACACAATTACGTGCGGTACAATCGTTCTGCACATAAGCAACTAATCTTATGTGCGGAGCGACCAGTGGAATCGAAAATTGTGGCTGCGAATTCCTTCAGCCTGAGCTTAATGGCCTATATGGGTACCGCACCAACCCTTTCTGGTGTTGTGCTCTTTTACTCTTTATCTATAGCGGACTTCTTAGTCTGCTGTACCTGGACCTGCTGGTCTGTCTGGACCTCCTGGTCTGTGCTACAGTAGACCTCCTGGTCCGCTATACTCTAATGCTCTTTTTTAAATGTTTAACAAGGGATGCCTCCCAAGCCACCATGCAGTCACTTACACGTATGTACCTTCATGAGAACTCAATGATTTCCTTTGGTTCAACCCCAAAAATTAGAAACTTATATATATGTATACACACTCTTTCACCTCATGTACTCTTTACTTTCGTTTCTGCGCAGAAATCCCTTTCATTCAGTATCGCAGGCTAATCCCGAGGAGTTACAACTAGAGAAGGATCTATTAGCTTAAAATTTTGGACACTGAGATCGATTTGCGCTATTTTCGCGTTGCCTCCTTATCGCCTAATTAAAACAATACTATCGTGTGATTTGTATTATGTGGGCGTACCCAGACGCTCCGTTGCGTAATATACGCTCCGTGCGTCGGCCCTTGCGTCGCGTACACTAGTCCCGCCCTTTGTTAGAGACACGTGTACGCCAGCCAGGTATATCCACAGAAATACAATTTAACACGTCTATATCAATGTAGATGATCTTTAACTGTAATCATCTACTGAACACCACACCAAACTTCCTTGTATCTTAGGCAAGCCGTGCTCGTGTATTACAAATTACTCCTTAACGTATTATTTTTACTCTTTAACTACCAATAGCAACAAATCTTTCGCAGCACGTTATCAATTGTGAAATGGCAACCAGGAAAGTGATATGTGAAAATACACAAATGAAAAGAAACAGAAATAAACAGTTTTAAAAGACACTAGCGTATTGTTCTTACCTCCGGTTCCGGATTCCACCAGCACTCCTTCAACGTAGCGAAACAGACGCTTATCTAGCCAGCACTACTGTATCCCGATACGAAGGGATACTGCCTTCCCGCCCTTGCTGACAGATAACGTTTGTTTTCGTTAGTGCGGATATGTGGAGGACGGACGAGCCCTCAATTGATAATGCCGATTTGATTACCTTATAACCTTCATTATATGGGTAAGAGACTCAGTACGCAATTGGCCTATGGGGTACCGTAAGGGTACGCACTTAGCGTAGCATACGCTCGGCCGTGATCGAGACGCACATGCGGCACGCTCGCTCACAGCTTAATGCATGGTGTCGAGCACGCTATAGGCGGGCGACTACCGTAATCCTACGCTACCAGCGTAGCGGACGCTCGAGACCACGAGGAGATCACGAACGGCGCAGACGCTCACAAGATGACAATCAGTAAACCTTGAATGTAACACACAGAAAGGATACTCTTTTACTGTAAACCTTGTACTGAAACACTGTAGCGATATAACGCTGCTTAACCTTGTTAATACTAAAGCAGTTTGAGCGATCGAGACGCTCCTATTACCCACTGCAATGTAATGAACACACGATACCGTGCTAAGGTTCCAACACCTTTACTAACAAGCTTTTAAGTTATATCGAAAAAGGTAAAACAGTTCACAAGTCATACACTACAAACTAACATATAATTCTAACAGAATATCTAGACAAAAATATACAATAACTTTACAATCTTATACTATAACAGAGAGAGAGAATATGGCCAATACAAGCAAAGAGCGAGATGATTACAGAGAATTACTTACACACACTGGGAATGATCGCTGCGCAGCTTTCTGGTACCAGCTCCGAGTTAGTCAAGATGAAAACCGTTTGTGGAGAGTGAGAGAGCTGCCCAGGCTGGCTGATTTTATATACACTGAGTACAGTATACTACAAAGGGACCTATAATCTCATTGTTCATTGGACACAGGAATGTCTCCTCGTATCATAACAAAAGGTCATAGGTTAGTTTGAACAGGTGGGCTGCGACTATATCAAACTGCTCAGGTGGGAGGGAATCTGAAGATTCCCGCCACATGGGTAATGAATCGCAAATATAGTAAATGTCCAGAAAATACTAATGGCCATATCTATACGCAGGAGCGATTAATCTTTACCTAACCAGCACCGGATTGTTTCTAATAAAATGTTCTTTAGTTAGGTACCAGACACAGCTGTTCAAACCCTGTCTGACCCTTCGTACCATACAAAGAGGAATTCCTCTGTCCAGCGACCATTTACATTAAACAAACTTACAGTCATTATTAAGGGGAACATTATCTATAAAACATACTATTTGGTGTTATTATTTAACGATTGAGTCGCCCGCTAGACGCACACAAACTCTACCGTAAATGCACATACCACGCGCTCGAGCGCATGGCCGAGGCGCCATCACGCGGCTGCGAGTATCCGCACGCACGGGAGAGAATGTGCACGTGCAGCAGGCACGCGCATGAGGTGAATATATGGCAACGTGTAGCATGATATTTTTCTGACTTTGACATCTGTTAAGAAAATTAGCGGATATTACTAGGTTGCCTCCTGATTTGATATTGGCCAGCATTGACGTGACTAGCTTATATACATGCATTCCCCACGAGTTGGGCCTCAAGGCAGTACATGATTTGATTTCATCTAGTCAGTTGTACAAAGGGCCCAATGTAGATTTTTTTATTTGTCTGTTGGAGTTTACGCTCAAACGTAACTATTTCCTGTATGATGGCTCCTTCTTTCTTCAAAAGTCAGGTTGTGCCATGGGCAGTTGTGTGGGCCCGGCCTATGCTAACACATTTATGTACCTGGTAGAGATGAAATTGTTTTTTGAATCACCTTCTATCTCTGAGAATGTGTTTAAATATTACCAATACATAGATGACATTCTACTGTCATGGTGTGGACAAGGGGAGTTATTGGAGGTTATAGAACAGCATAACATTTCCACCTGTCCAGCCAAATTAACCATGTGTACTAGTACAGAACAAATCCATTTCTTGGATGTCAACATTGAAATAAGTAATGGTCAGTTTAAAACCAACTTGTATGTAAAACCCACGGACAGGAACACTATTCTTAGACATGACAGCTTCCACCCCAGAGCCACGGTGGACAGTTTACCATATTCACAGTTTGTACGTGCATGTCGCATCACTAGTGATCTAACAGAGAGGGAGCAACAATTGGAGGTTTTAACCAAGAAGTTCCTTATGAGGGGTTATCCCAACTGTATGTTAGTACAGGCAAAAACGAAAGCCATGGCCCTTGATAGAAAAACACTACTAGTAGAGAAAACTAAAGTGGAAACTGGTAAAGTTGTTCCGTGGGTTAATAGATACTAGAGATGAGCGGGTTCGGTTCCTCGGAATCCGAACCCCCCCGAACTTCACCCATTTTACACAGGTCCGAGGCAGACTCGGATGCTCCTGCCTTGCTCGGTTAACCCGAGCGCGCCCGAACGTCATCATCCCGCTGTCGGATTCTCGCGAGATTCGTATTCTATATAAGGAGCCGCGCGTCGCCGCCATTTTCACTCGTGCATTGGAGATGATAGGGAGAGGACATGTGCAGCGTTCTCTCAGTTGTGCTCAGTGTGCTGCAAATATCTGTGCTCAGTGTGCTGCAAATATCTACGTTCTCTGCCTGACAAATGTTCCATATCTGTACTCAGTGTGCTGCAAATATCTGTGCTCAGTGTGCTTTATTGTGGGGACTGGGGACCACCAGTATTATATAGTAGGAGGACAGTGCAGAGTTTTGCTGACCAGTGACCACCAGTATTATACGTTCTCTGCCTGAAAAACGCTCCATATCTGTGCTGCATTGTAGTATATAGTAGGAGGACAGTGCAGAATTTTGCTGACCAGTGACCACCAGTATTATATCAGTACGGTACAGTAGTCCACTGCTCTACCTACCTCTGTGTCGTCAAGTATACTATCCATCCATACCTGTGGTGCATTTTAGTTGTTGTGCGCAGTAGTAGGAGGACAGTGCATAATTTTGCTGACCACCAGTATATAATATATAGCAGTACGGTACAGTAGTCCACTGCTCTACCTACCTCTGTGTCGTCAATTATACTATCCATCCATACCTGTGGTGCATTTTAGTTGTTGTGCGCAGTAGTAGGAGGACAGTGCATAATTTTGCTGACCACCAGTATATAATATATAGCAGTACGGTACAGTA